>NC_090356.1:15643779-15943779 GCF_035084215.1 Heptranchias perlo
TCTCACACAAGGCTAATACAAGTTTAACTCTGTGTACCATCCATCCACCTAGCAAAGTATGTAGAACAAGACAGGTTGGATCTATTCTTAAACTTTACCGACTGCAATCATCTCCTATGACTGAGAGCGCTCAGTCAACAGTGGAGCAAAATGACCCACCATCAGGTTGAGAGGAGTGTGAAAATTCTGGCAGATAATTCGAGCATGGGTGTTGGATGTTCTACTGTACAACGGATGTGAAACAGCTGTATAATATAATCAATAGCAGTTCATCTTGCATCTACTTAATTTGCATCACTTTTGTCTATGATGCCATGACAAATTATTTCTTTTGGTACTTTATTTTTTCACTTGTCTCCCTTATCTTCCCTCCTCACCTAAAGGCAGTGATTTGTATGGCTTACAGATCTATAGACATTAACAACATTCTGGTGCTTCAATCGAGTGGCAATTCTTAAGTGTGAACCTTGGCAACAAATGCCCGCAGGCTATTTACTCTGGGAGCATAAAAGTCAAGCCAAGACCTGTTCTCACATGTCATTCACACAAATGCTCTTTCCAGGAGTCACTGGTTAATGATCAGGAGTGGGAACAGTTCGAAGAGCTGTCCACGACCGAATGTTGCCGACTGGCACACTCCAAGCTCCAGGAGTACGTGCTGTGGGACGCACTGAAGTGAGGTGTGGCCTACGCAAAGGCTCTACGGGAAAAGGCCACCCCACCTTTGTATTGTACACCTTTTAGCATAAGATATGTAGTGTTTGAATTGTAATATTGGGATTGTATTGTGTACGATCTGTTTTGAATTGTATTCCTTTAGAATTGTGATATTTACATTGAACTGTGCGTATCTTTAAATTCTATGAAATCAAGTATATTTTGAATTTTTTTTTAAAAAGCAGTAACTGATTTGTTTCCTCTTCCTCAGCCTAGGGCTTGGAGGCCAATTATAGCTCCCACCACTGCTTCTGTGGCAGAGATCACCTAACTCAGCTAATATGGTGAATGTTTTGTCTGTATGGTCTAGCATTATGCTGTATGGTGCCTTTACCCACTAGGCCATTGGGGAGCTGACAAGTCATTGCTGCTGACCTTGGACTACTCTTTTAGTTTATGAAGTACAGATGATAAAGATGTGGAAAGGGATCCTGAGGTTTCTTTTGTTGAAAACAATGCATTTCCAGACTCTAAATGAATCCTTTACTGCAACAAATTCCTACAATATAGCTTCTGGGTCAAACAGTGATAGATTGTGGGATTCTTGATCCCAAGAATCGATATCAAAATCCCGAAGCAGAATTTACAGACTATAGACAATTCAGTTAATAATTGGTCCGTAAATTGCTCCAAGTGCTGAACGAACAGCGCTCACCGCTCCATAGATTTATACTCACCCACTAACTTATCGCAGTCTTTACTGCAGGAACTTCCTCGAATAGGAAGCAGAGAAAAGCCCAGCTCTAGCGAGGCTAGGACCCATGGAAGGAGTGAGAGGATCGATCTCTCCACTCGATCAATCAGATTGCAGCATCCTTGAAAAGCCGCAAAGAGTCAAAACCTCGAAATACAAGCTGCAAACCAGGAAGTGAAAACTACAACGATAAAATCATTTGTAAAAACAGTTATGGACGGTGAGAAAAGAGAGGGTAAGAAATATCGAATTAAATAAAAGACAGAAGGAAAAAGAAAAAAAAATGTAATGACCAAAACCTATTACAATAAAGAGTAATGCAACTCCACATTTTAAAATGTTTTAGTTGTTTGGCAATCATTAAGAATTACCGCTCTATTAAAATTTAGTTTAGACCTGGTATATTTAAGCGTATCTGTTCTGTGGTGATATCAGTTCGCTTCCAACTGGGCAGAGGAGTAAGTTGGCGTTGGTCCATTGATTCTGTTGATACCAGCCAGTGCTGTCCCTTTAACACAAACCTGTCAGATCGCCAGCAAACCAGGAAGAGCAAGTTCCGGATTTCTGCGTTTGACTGAGCATGTGCGAACACTGGAACTTGCTCTTTCACTTGGCCACTAACAATGGTGACCGCTGTTGAGCTCACCTTCTGTAAACAATTCGATGATGCTTAACATTACCAGGTCGATTGTAAGTTTGCTTTACTTTTAGTGCATGCAGAATGTCCTTGTTAACTGGACATTTCCATTGGCAACGTTAAATTTTAAAGCAATTTCCGGCCCATTGTGTTTTTTGGAATTTACTTGGACTGTTTAATTTTTTTCCATTTCCAGAATGTTTTTTTTGCATCTTTCCTGAAGATGCTGGCGATTTGGGGGTATGGTTCCATGGGTGCCAACTACCCTGCAGTATCTAATCCAGATGTCCATCCTTGTCCGGATGTGTGAGGCCAGATTGCAAGTGTTAAAAAGTTATTCGACTAGGGGCCTCACAGCTGAAAGCTATCCTGTCCTCACTCAAAGTCCACACGTGCACTTTCCAATAGGGACCAATGGATAGCAATGAGGAGCAGCAACCTTTTGCCCTAGTTTAAACCAATCCTGTCAGCTGAGATCAGCTAACTCAGTGCAGTTCAGACTGTACTGCTATGTATAGCTCAGAACAATACTCCCCGGTTCACTTACCCACTTCAAGGGAGCTGTGCTCATTACCACTTTCTATTTAAAAAAAAGACTAAATGATATGCTGCGTCAATCTATATCTGAATAGTGCTAATTATTTTTCACTGTACATGCATTCCTTAAAGTTGTAACTAGACATTTCTGCTCACAGTACTTCACTTTCTGTAAACAATTTGATGATGCTTAACATTACCAGGTCGATTGTAAGTTTGTTCTACCTTCAGTGCATGCAGAATGTCCTTGTTAACTGGACATTTCCATTGGCAATGTTCGAGAATGCAGCAAAGCTGAGAAATTGCTATTTGTGCACTTTTAAATGATTAATTTTAAAGGGGCTGCAGGAACAGAGGGACCTGGGGATGTTTGTACACAAATCTTAGAAGATGGCAGGACAAGTTGAGAAGGCTGTTAAAAAAACATCTGGGATCCTGGGCTTTATTAATAGAGGCATAGAATACAAAAGCAAGGAAGTTATGCTAAACGTTTATGAAACACTGGTGAGGTTGCTGCTGGAATATCGCGTTCAATTCTGGGCATCACACTTTAGGAAAGATGTCAAGGCCATGGAGAGGTTGCAGAAGAGATTTACTAGAATGATACCATGGATGAGGGACTTTAGTTATGAGGAGAGGCTGGAAAAGCTGGGGTTGTTCTCCTTAGAACAGAGAAGATTAAGGGGAAATTTGATAGAGGTGTTCAGAATGATGAATGGTTTTGATAGAGTAAATAAGGAGAAACTGTTTCCACTGGCAGAGGGGTCGGTAACCAGAGTACACAGATTTAAGGTGATCGTCAAAAGAGCCAGAGGCGACATGAGGAAACATTTTTTTATGCAGTGAGTTGTTATGATCTGGAATGTACTGCCTGAAAGGGTGGTGGAAGCAGATTCAATAGCACCTTTTAAAAGGGAATTGGACAAATACTTGAAGGGAAAAAAATTTACAGGGCTATGGGGAAAGAACAGGAGAATGGGACTTAGTGGATAACTCTTTCAAAAAGCCGGCACAGGCACAATGGGCCGAATGGCCTCCTCCTGTCCTATACCAACTATGATACGATGAATTCAAGATTGTTTAAGTTTCAGCAACAGAGTTAAGCAAACTCGTTAACCCAAAATTTTACTGGTTTCATGACCTGTGCCATTCAGTGGGGCAGCAGGGTCAGTCATCATGGCCGGCGTCTGGAAACAGCATTAAACAGTCATTTAAACCTCCACTGTGGTTCATGTGAGCCCGGTAACTGTAAAGGCAGTGGTGACCTTTCCATCACTATGTTGCAACTTGGCTGCAAATGTCCTTGCTGCAAATGACAAAACTCTCCAACTGACTGCCTGCTGACCCCGAGCAAGCTGAGGCATTTGCCTGTGATCATTAGCAGACAATTGTGGCAAGTTCTATAAATGTGGTGTGATGCCTCCTTTCATCATTTACCACCTCAACAATGAAATGCTGTATTTGAGGCACTTCAAAAACAAATGCACGCTAAGGAGTGAAGAAATAATTGGCATCCAAAATTTGTTCTCACAAAAATATTAATAAAAATTTCAAAAATATGGAAGAGTGTCTAATAAGAACACAACACTAACAGTGCTGTAAACAACAAAAAACCTTTAAAGCCTGCTACCCTTTGAAGCTCCTTAGTCCATGGAGCTTCCTTTGTTCTCGTTCCAAATGAGCGCTGAAAGAAAAAGGTAAACCCAGAACGATCCTGGTGCCTTAATGAAGCTAAAGCACAAAATGGACACTGTAGCATACAAAGTGCAGCAACCACAGAGTTGCAGTCCAGTAAGAAAGAGGCACAGAGCCAGTGCTCCCAGTTCTCCAATTCCACTGTGTCCGTGGCAAACAGCACTTCAGAATCAGACGCTTAATCCTTTCCTGTTGTATTATGCTAAATAATGGGGGAGGTTGAGCAGCATGAGAGAACCAGGGCAATAAATACTTAGCATCAATAGGAATACTGACGTATATGAAAAAGTTACAACTATGAAGTGCATGTGCCAACCTGTGCTTAACGTCCATTTTTTCCTTACAGCTCTGTGACAGGCCTTGGGACATTTTCTACCTTAAAGGTGCTGTTAGAACATAAGAACATATGAACATAAGAAATAGGAGCAGGAGCAGGCCAATCGGCCCCTCGAGCATGCTCCGCCATTCAATAAGATCATGGCTGATCTGATCCTAACCTCAAATCTAAATTCATGTCCAATTTCCTGCCCGCTCCCCGTAACCCCTAATTCCCTTTACTTCTAGGAAACTGTCTGTTTCTGTTTTAAATTTATTCAATGATGTAGCTTCCACAGCTTCCTGGGGCAGCAAATTGCACAGACCTACTACCCTCTGAGTGAAGAAGTTTCTCCTCATCTCAGTTTTGAAAGAGCAGCCCCTTATTCTAAGATTATGCCCCCTAGTTCTAGTTTCACCCATCCTTGGGAACATCCTTACCGCATCCACCCGATCAAGCCCCTTCACAACCTTATATGTTTCAATAAGATCGCCTCTCATTCTTCTGAACTCCAATGAGTAGAGTCCCAATCCACTCAACCTCTCCTCATATGTCCGCCCCCTCATCCCCGGGATTAACCGAGTGAACCTTCTTTGTACTGCCTCGAGAGCAAGTATGTCTTTTCTTAAGTATGGAGACCAAAACTGTATGCAGTATTCCAGGTGCGGTCTCACCAATACCTTATATAACTGCAGCAATACGTCCCTGTTTTTATATTCTATCCCCCTAGCAATAAAAGCCAACATTCCGTTGGCCTTCTTGATCACCTGCTGCACCTGCATACTAACTTTTTGGTTTTCTTGCACTCGGACCCCCAGATCCCTTTGTACTGCAGTACTTTCCAGTTTCTCGCCATTAAGATAATAACTTGCTCTCTGATTTTTCCTGCCAAAGTGCATAACCTCACATTTTCCAATATTGTGTTGCATCTGCCAAATCTCCGCCCATTGTTGTTGCTGTTTAATGGCCATTACATTCTTCCATCACCGACTATAAAAGTATCACTAGGGTTACATCATATAGTTTGCAGCTATTGATTGCAAATATGTATTTTAATTGGAGACTTGTTCCCTTCGGGTTTAAGAATAGTATGCCACGGTTTAAATAGTAAGCTAATGTACTACTGTGTTACATAAACCCTAATACATTCTGATTGTGACATGGATGTACGGGACACAATTTCAAAATTTGCAGATGACACAAAACCTGGAAATGTAGCAAACAGTGAGGAGGATAGTAATAGATTTCAAAAGGACATAGACAGGCTGGTGGAATGGGTGGACACGTGGCAGATGAAATTTAACGCAGAGAAGTGCGAAGTGATACCTTTTGGTAGGAAGAATGAGAAGAGGCAATATAAACTAAATAGTACAGTTCTAAAGGGGGTGCAGGAACAGAGAGACCTGGGGGTATATGTGCACAAATCTTTGAAGGTGGCACGACAGTTTGAGAAAGCGGTTTAAAAAAGCAAATGGGATCCTGGGCTTTATAAATAGAGGCATAGAGTACAAAAGCAAGGAAGTTATATTGGACCTTTTATAAAAAACTGGTTTGGCCACAAATGGAGAATTGTGTCCAATTCTGGGCACTGCACTTTAGGAAGGATGTGAAGGCCTTGGAGAGGGTGCAGAAAAGATTTACTTGAATGGTTCCAGGGATGAGGAACTTCAGTTAAGTGGATAGACTGGAGAAGCTGGGGTTGTTCTCCTTAGAGTAGAGAAGGTTGAGAGGAGATTTGATAGAAATGTTCAAAATCATGACGGATTTAAATAAAGTAAATAAAGAGAAACTATTCCCATTGGCGGAAGGGTCGAGAACCAAAGGATACAGATTTAAGGTGATTGGCAAAAGAACCAAAGGTGACATGAGGAAAAACATTTTACGCAGTGAGTAGTTATGATCTGGAATGCGGTGCCTGAAAGGGTGGTGGAAGCAGATTCAATCGTGGCTTTCAAAAAGGAATACTTAAAGGGAAAAAATTTGCAGGGCTATGGGGAAAGAGCGGGGGAATGGGACTAACTGGATTGTTCTTACAAAGAGCCAGCATGGGCTCGATGGGCTGAATGGCCTCCTTCTGTGCTGTAACCATTCTATGATTCTACCATCATGACTCTGTATAACAAGATGGATGCTGTCATGTGTTCCAATAATCTTCTGACCTAAAAGAGCATTATAGGTGGAGAAATGAGGTAGTCCAAACCAACATACATAAGACCATGTAGTTTTAAAATAGTACAATATTTTCTTAATGAATACACGTTGGATTTACTTTAATTAAGCTGAGTAACCCATCAGGCATTAATTGGTGTACTCAGATTAATACATGAAGTGGGAAAGAACCACCTACACAAACTTCCCTCTCACAGATAATTTCCTTTTGCCTTTGACGACTCATGGAATTCAAAGTGACATTTTATATTATCTGACATCTAATTGTAATTAGAAAATTACAGGCGCATTTCTGTTGGGAGAGTGTCTATTTAGCAGTGCTATTAAATTGCCTGTGAACTACAGAATACATGAGCATTGGTTCAAAAATCATTGCCATAGCAACTTTTCTTATGTTTCATTGCGATAAACAGCTTCTTGAAACAAATCCAGTTCCTTTTCACGTAAGCAATAGAATGCCCAATCAGCTATAAAAAATTAATTTGCTGTTTGCAAAAATATCATTAATTTTGCCAATACAGCATTATAATGACCGTTCATTTATTTGGATCTTCTGGCTTTAGGTACCGTTTTTAATTTCTATTTATTACAAACATCAGCACCTACACCAATTACAGTATTTACAGTTTGATGCCTCATGTCTTAAATTTGAGAGCAATTTAAATTGACGTTTAATAGGCTCCCACTAACGGATCTCCTTTATATTTCTATTGTTAGAAATGAGACATGAACAGTTGACACTTTTCTAACGTTAAATATTTAATTGGCATTTGGATGCCAGTTGAGAGCTCGGTCCATACTTTTAAGTACAAATGTACAGAAATCTTCTTCTGACTCTGGAACAGTGAGAGTGGGGCAGTATGACTTAGTGCTGAGGTTAGTACCATTTGAAAAGCGGGTTGTCTACAGTTAATTTAATATCATTTTTGCTCAAAAAAATTCAAATGATCCAAATTAAAGCAATTTAAATAAAACAACACAAAAGGGTTTTTTTTTAAGCTTGAAAACAATTCAAAATAAAAGATCATTTGAATTAAGTAACGTCAAATTAAGAGGAATAGATAATACAACACTCAACTATAAATGCAGATCCATGTCCTTGGTGTAAGTTACTTGTTAAACAAATCTTGTTCCACAATTCAACCACCTAAAGTGTCTTTCTTAGTATACTATTGGGTGGAATATTCATCCAGCAGATGAGCACTACGCTGCTTTAGTACCACTGACATTTCTCTTAAATAAGTCTCAATAGACAGATCTTGCAGCTTGGCTGATTTTAAATTGAAGACACTGCCTTAAAATCGGCAAGCATTTAATAGGGAAACGACTGACACGGCTCGATTGAAAAGAAAGTCATTATCAGACTGATACCAGGTAGACAGCATTGGGAACAGTGCACTGAAATGAGGAGAGTTCCAAATGCAGCACTATCACGTTTTTTTGTTACTTGTAAATGCAGCTGCCACCTGTCGGCAAAATACAATCAGGAGCTTAGCTCCCAACCAGATAGCTATTGGCTCTGACCCCATCTGGAGTACTGTGTCCAGTCTGGTCAGCTAATCATAGTAAGAATGTCGCTGCCCTTGAAAGGATACAGAAACGAGCAAAGAAGATAGTTCCCATAGGGAACGCCTCCAATTGCTCCTTCACCACCCCACCCCACCGTATGTAAATGAAGGCGCTGGGCCTGGCAACCTTCCTGACTTTCCTGTCTTATGCTGTTGAACCCACTGACCACAGGAACCATAAGGAGAGGGGTTGACAGTAGTCCCGTTTTGGAGGGAGAGGTGCTGAGTGCTGGATATCTCTCCTTATCCTCAGGGCCCCATCCACTAACCACACTTAGGCCTCAAATCTCTTGATTCTCTCAATGATTGGAGTATGTTGTCTCTTTTCTTCCTCCTCTTACCCTCCCCACCCTACAAAGGAACTTGCTTATTTTTCAGTTCAGTTCTGAAGAATATTTTACAATAGCCCATCTTTTCTCTTTTCACAGTTTCAGTTTTAATTTCTGTTGACTGTGCAGTCGAAATGACTAAAATAATATTTGTCCAAATCGAAATTCTCTATTTCCCATGAGAAGATGCAAACAATGTGCATGAAATTTGAGCTTCCGATCGTTAGGACATTTTTGCCTCCTTTTAAATGGGATCCCTCTTCCTCTTGTGCTGCAGTCGGTGTCCCACCTCAGCACCATCATATCTCCCTCCTCACAGTGACAGGCTTCCTCTTGGTAGCATAGGACCCACCAGAGCCCATCCTGCTGCATGTATAAATGGGCCGGAGGGGGGAAACTGGGCTGGGGTCATGGCAAGGTCGGGGCGGCAAGCGGAAGTCCTACCCTTACCACCCCCTGTGGCTGTGGATGTGGGGTCAATTGAAATTTTCAAGACTGTGATCGATAGATTTTTTGTTAGGTAAGGGGTATCGGGGGTATGGAACAAAGGAAATGGAGTTGATGTACAGATCAGCCATGATCTAATTGAATGGTGGAACAGACTCAAGGGACTAAATAGCCTACGCTTGTTCCCATGTTTCTACGAAAATCTAGCCCAAGCACTCCGAACCAGAAATCCTTCACCATTGATTGACATGTTTGTTGTGTGACTATTCAAGATACACATTAACAAACAACAAAGGGAAAGAAAATGGTGTGCATAGGAACATAAGAACATTTTCAACAGGGTTTGAAATGCGCCCTTTCCCACATCCATTCTGCCAATGTTAATTTACGCTCAAATTTACTGTGAATCTCATTAGAATACGCCCGAATGTAAAATGGGTGTAAATCAGCATAAACAATGGAGGGCCCAAGGAAAACGCTGAACTCTCACCATTTATTTCTTCTTTAAGTATGAAAATTCCAGTTTCAACTCACTTAACCATCGTTCATGCACATTAGGCACAGCATGTTTAATAACTTGCAATCGGGGAAGCTTTTCAAATTTTAATGTGACTTGTACTGATGCCATAAAAATCCATTCAAAGAAAATACAGAACAGGTCTCAGTGAGCATAACATATTTTAAAAACGCTCAAAAAGTTGCAGTAAAACACCCAAAGTGACTTTGTTTCCTGCTGCGCTCGAAAATCTGCTCATAATTTGAAGAGAGCCTCTGGGCAAGCACAATTGCAGGAACCTTGCATATAAGGCTTTGTAACTTGGGGGCAGGACTACCATTATTATAGGTGGAGATGCATTGGCACAGAGGGATTGATGGACGATCGTAAAAGATGGAGATTTGTGCGCATTGTAATTTCATAGAAACATAGAAAATAGGAGCAAGAGTAGGCCATTCGGCCCTTCGGGCCTGCCCCGCCATTCAAAATGATCATGGCTGATCGTCTAACTCAGTACCCTGTTCCCGCTTTTTCCTCATATCCCTTGATCCCTTTAGAAATATATCTATCTCCTTCTTGAATACATCTAATGACTTGGCCTCCACTGCCTTCTGTGGTAGAAAATTCCACAGGTTCACCACCCTCTGAGTGAACAAATTTCTCATCTCGGTTCTAAATGGCATACCCCGTTTCCTGAGACTGTGACCCCTGGTTCTGGACTCCCCAGCCATCGGGAACATCCTCCCCGCATCTAGTCTGTCTAGTCATGTTAGAATTTTATATGTTTCGACAAGATCACCTCTCATCCATGCAGGCCCAAAATTCCGTGACCTATTAGGCTGAATATTGCACCCGATTGTCCCCGGACACAAATACACAGGGAACTCCCGGACCTCAATTCGATCAACCCTCAACTTTTTAAACTCAAGGGAATACAGGTCAAGTTTATGGAACCTGTCCTCCTAATTTAACCCTTTAAGCATCCCCCCCACCCAGTCATTTTGGTGAATCTGCACTGTACCCCATGTAAGTGCCTGAACTTATTTCATTGCATATGCAAGGCCAAGTGAAGACTCCAAATTAAAGTGTACATAAGTTTAATATCACTTTAGCAGCTTTCTAATTGGAGACAGCAGGCGAGACACAATGAAAGGTCAGGGAGAGAGATTCACTTTAAAAATGACAGATTGCCATTGAATTTGTGGACTGCAGAAGATTGGTGGAAATCTTAAAACTTTGTGGTTTAGCACCTGTAAAGGTGTCAGTTGGTTAGTCAGGCATTGTAATATTTAAGGAACACAGTGCACCAATCTTTGATACATCTGGTATAAGGCACTTAGAGGAAGGAGGAGGGAAAATTAATTATGTTTGATTTTTTTTCAATATTTGATTGTTTAGATCTAAATTTCAATTTCCATTGTGGGAGTTGATTCCAGTGCCACTATATGGAGTATGGATTGTGAGCTTCAATCACAGCAACATCAGGTGTCATTTGTAACTTTGACCAGTGCGATCTTAGTGACATAGGAGGGACGAAAGCCTGATTGGAAAGTCTTAAACATCAGGATGATGGAGCATAATTTTAAGGCAATAATGTATTCCCGGACTTTGGAAAGAAAGGGAAGGTTGGAAATCGGGACAGTACTAGGAGGTGATGGAGAGACTGAGGGAAGGTTTCTTGAGGAAAGGGGGTAATGATGGTTTTGAAGGACTTGAGGACAATGTGAGATAACAGGAGCAGGTTGATGATGTTGGCAAGCATGGTGCTAAGGAGAGAAGCTGGATTGTCAGAAGCTGGAAACAGGAGCGGTCCAGTAAGCAAATGGTGAGCTTCATGGTGAAATAAATTTAGTGAGGGCTGGAAGGGGAGATAGAGGAAAAACTACGGAATAGGATAAGTGGGGCTTGTTTGGGAGAGAGGGGGTTAGAGGAGATAGAGCAGATAGCTGCAAAATTGGCTGCAAAGCCGTCCATGAACTCAAATATGGGGGGATAAAGTTTCAAAAAGGCCTATTATTGGGCAGGGGTAGTCTGATCCGTCATTTACCCATGCCTAATGACCCCTGCGCAGGCAGGACGAGACTTTCGTGAGGCTGAGAACTTACCTTCAAGCTGCGTTTGGAAATCAGCGTTGACCTGAGGATTCGATGCAATTTGCACTTTCCACCAGCAGGGGGAGCCCTAATCCCTTAAAGGAAGGCTCTCTCTTAAAATCTCTTAAAGGTAGCTGGTACCTGTTGTTTGCTAAAAGTAAAAGTATGCTGTCTGAACGGAGATCAGACATCGCACACGTAAAAACAAATGCAGGCCCCATCCCTATGTTTACACACTGATGAGTTATGTTAAAACGTTGAATAAAGGTTGCGCACTACTAACTCCCACATCCTCCAATCTGCATGCCAGACCCCACCAATCTGCCAATCTGAGTTGGTACCAAGCCTGCGAGAGTGCATGCACCAAGGTTCTTAGATGATGCACTACAGGCCTTGGTGAAAGAGGTGGACAGAAGGAAAGACATCGTATATCCATGGGGCGGGTGGCAAGAGGGCCTCCAGACAAATGGCCAAAAGGCAGTGGGGGGCAGTGGGGGACGAAATCAATGCCAGGCGCATAGCACCATGAAGGTGGATGCAGTGCAGGAAGTTCAAAGCTTTGACATGAGTGGTCAAGGTGAGTGAGGTCAACTGTCAAGTGGCATCTCCTACCAACTGCACCACTAGCCGCATCCACTGCTCCATGCACTACACTCCCCATTACCCACATACCAACAACTCTTTCCATCAGTACTCAACTCTGCCAATCAGATACTTCCTCTCACCCTTACACATTACCACTGTTGCAAGATACCCACCCACAATTCACAGGTCACACACACTGGCAGCTATTCACCATGACAGGCACATCACCCAGACATATGTCCCGCTTTCTTGCAGGAGAAGGTGGCGCATATCAGGAGGCAGCAAGTGGCAGTGGCATTTAGCCCCTCGAGCCTGTTCCGCCATTCAATGAGAACATGGTGGAGCTGTGACCTTTTTTATTTATTCGTTCATGGGATGTGGGCGTGACTGGCAAGGCCAGCATTTATTGCCCATCCCGAATTGCCCTTGAGAAGGTGGTGGTGAGCCGCCTTCTTGAACCGCTGCAGTCCGTGTGGTGAAGGTTCTCCCACAGTGCTGTTAGGAAGGGAGTTCCAGGGTTTTGACCCAGCGACGATGAAGGAACGGCGATATATTTCCAAGTTGGGATGGTGTGTGACTTGGAGGGGAACGTGCAGGTGGTGTTGTTCCTATGTACCTGCTGCTCTTGTCCTTCTAGGTGGTAGAGGTCGCGGGTTTGGGAGGTGCTGTCGAAGAAGCCTTGGCGAGTTGCTGCAGTGCATCCTGTGGATGGTGCACACTGCAGCCACTGTGCACCGGTGAAGGGAATGAATGGTTAGGTTGGTGGATGGGGTGCCAATCAAGCAGGCTGCTTTGTCCTGGATGGTGTCGAGCCTCTTGAGTGTTGTTGGAGCTGCACTCATCCAGGCAAGTGGAGAGTATTCCATCACACTCCTGACTTGTGCCTTGTAGATGGTGGAAAGGCTTTGGGGAGTCAGGAGGAGAGTCACTCACCGCAGAATACCCAGTCTCTGACCTGCTCTTGTAGCCACAGTATTTATATGGCTGGTCCAGTTAAGTTTCTGGTCAATGGTGACCCCCAGGATGTTGATGGTGGGGGATTCAGTGATGGTAATGCCGTTGAATGTCAAGGGGAGGTGGTTAGACTCTCTCTTGTTGGAGATGATCTTTGCCTGGCACTTGTCTGGCGCGAATGTTACTTGCCACTTATCAGCCCAAGCCTGGATGTTGTCCAGGTCTTGCTGCATGCAGGCTCGGACTGCTTCATTATCTGAGGGGTTGCGAATGGAACTGAACACTGTGCAATCATCAGCGAACAGGTTGTGGAATCGCTTAGCTCTGTCTATAGCATGTTGCTTCCGCTGTTTAGCATGCATGTAGTCCTGAGTTGTAGCTTCACCAGGTTGGCACCTCATTTTTAGGTACGCCTGGTGCTGCTCCTGGCACGCTCTTCTACACTCCTCTTTCAACCAGGGTTGATCCCCTGGCTTGTTGGTAATGGTAGAATGAGGAATATGCCGGGCCATGAGGTTGCAGATTGTGCTGGAATACAATTTTGCTGCTGCTGATGGCCCACAGCGCCTCATGGATGCCCAGTTTTGAGCTGCTAGATCTGTTCTGAATCTATCCCATTTAGCACAGTGGTAGTGCCACTCAACACGTTGGATAGTGTCCTCAGTGTGAAGACAGGACTTCATCTCCACTAGGACTGTGCAGTGGTCACTCCTACCAATACTGCCATGGACAGATGCATCTGCGACAGGTAGATTGGTGAGGACGAGATCAAGTAAGTTTTTCCTTCATGTTAGTTTGCTCACCACCTGCCGCAGGCCCAGTTCTAGCAGCTATGTCCTTCCGGACCCGGCCAGCTCGGTCAGTAGTGGTGCTACCGAGCAACTCTTGGTGATGGACATTGAAGTCCCCCACCCAGAGTACATTCTGTGCCCTTCCTACCCTCAGTGCTTCCTCCAAGTGGTGTTCAACATGGAGGAGGACTGATTCATCAGCTGAGGGAGGGCAGTAGGTGGTAATCAGCAGGAGGTTTCCTTGCCCATGTTTGACCTGATGCCATGAGATTTCATGGGGTCCAGAGTCAATGCTGAGGACTCCTAGGGCCACTCCCTCCTGACTGTATATCACTGTCCCGCCGGTGGGACAGGACATACCCAGGGATGGTGATGGAAGAGTCTGGGACTGTTGGCTGAAAGGTATGATTCTGTGAGTATAGCTATGTCAGGCTGTTGCTTGATTAGTCTGTGGGACAGCTCTCCCAATTTTGGCACAAGTCCCCAGGTGTTAGTGAGGAGGACTTTGCAGTTTCGACTGGGCTTGGTTTGCCTTTGTCATGTCCGGTGCCTAGTGGTCCAATGCCGGGTAGTCCGTCCGGTTTTATTCTTATTGTGACTTTTTTTAAGCGAGATTGTACAACTGAGTGGCTTGCTCGGCCATTTCAGAGGGCAATTAAGAATCAACCACATTGCTGTGGGTCTGGAGTCACATATAGGCCAGACCAGGTAAGGACGGCAGGTTTCCTTCCCTAAAGGACATTAGTGAACCAGATGGGTTTTTACGACAATCCGGCAGTTTCATCACCACCATTACTGATACTAGTATTTTAATTCCAGATTTTATTTAATTAATTGAATTTAATTAATTGAATTTAAATTCCCCAGCTGCCGTGGTGGGATTTGAACTCATGACTCCGGATTATTAGTCCAGGCCTCTGGAGTACTAGTCCAGTAACATAATCACTATGCTACCATACCCGAATTCTTTATATCCGCCTTAGCCCCATATCCCTTAATAACCTTGGTTCACTGAAATCTATCTATCTTAGATTTAGAATTCACAATTGAACTAGCATTAGCTGCCATTTGCAGAAGAGCGTTCCAAACTTCTCCCACTCTTTGTGTCACTCCTGCATGTCCTGGCTCTAAATGTTAAGCAATTTCCCTGCCTCCTTGTATTCTGGTATAGGAGACCTGCAAAAACAGGCAACCAGAAGCAATAATCCAGCCACTAACCTGTAAATCCTGATGGTCCCTTTAAATAATGCTGGTGGAGGTTCTCCACGCACTCCAAGACACGTTCAAATGGTCATGGTTAAGACTGTGTGTTGAGGTGAGCGGTAAATGCCAAAATGGTGTCTATCACTTTAAATCAGCACACTGATTGTATCCATTTTCTCTACATGCTGCCGGCATTCAGTATTTGTGCATGCGCTAATACCCATACCAAGATGGCGTCCGGTGCACGTCACGCTGGAAACGTGTGTGCGCAGCCAAGACGCCATCTTGGATGTTCGGGAGGCCGTGTCATGCCGAAACAACAGGCATTACACGGCCCAATTTCTAGCCCATAGTATCAAAATGAGAATGAAGGTATAGTTGGGGCAGATGGGGGTGGGTTAGATAATGGAAGGAGAAAGGGTGTTGTGGAGAAGTTTGGGATTCCTGTTCTCCAGGATGATTTTATAATGACTCCTTGCTGGAGAGTACCCCTGTGTGGATGCTGGGCGAGAACAGGAATCATATGGCCTGTTGACACTCATTGTCTAGGCCCACATATAAATAATGACCACTTGGGTGAGGTACCAGAGGGCTTCTGATGCCCATGGAACTGTACCCCAGTATGAATCAGCTCCTTCAGGAGATAAAAGTTTTAAAAAAAAACAGATTCAAACGGCAAATGCTTTTCACACTGGGAATTGTGGGATCCTGAGGGAACAATCCTGCCCTTGAGATAAACTGGAGATTTTTGAAAGTGCGTTATCCATAGTAAGACCTATGAATCAGTCTGAGGAATATAGCTGCAGGAAACGCTTTCATCTCCTAAAATAGCATGACAGTCAGAGGAAATAGCTGAATACAGAGCATGTAGAATGTATTGCATTGAGATGACAATCTGATGTTAAAGGGCACACCATTTCTTTTCATGAGCACTTCTCATTTCAAGGCATGATGTGGAGATGCCGGTGATGGACTGGGGTTGACAATTGTAAACAATTTTACAACACCAAGTTATAGTCCAGCAATTTTATTTTAAATTCACAAGCTTTCGGAGATTTTCTCCTTCCTCAGGCAAACATTTGCCTGAGGAAGGAGAAAATCTCCGAAAGCTTGTGAATTTAAAATAAAATTGCTGGACTATAACTTGGTGTTGTAAAATTGTTTACATTTCAAGGCAAACAACGAGCACATCAATGCTGCAGTAGTTTTCTTGAAGCAGGACATGATTAGATAAGAGATACCCAAAAATTAATTGCTGTGACAGCAAATTGATATCAAGAAAATTGTACTGCTATTTTTTTCTCTCCATGTGCTAAGACAAAGCATAATGTGGCTGGAAATAAGAGCATTTCACCCACTTGGTGACAAGTGACAATGGCAATAAAATGATATGAGGAATGGGGCCTGGTTAGATGCTGACCTGTCACCTCTGGGACATGAGTTGAATTCCATCCCAGACTAATGGAATAAAAATCTCCCCTTGATGTTAGGGGCCTACATGAAGTAAGCTTGGGCAATGACAACCCTACTGGGCATAGGTTCAAGGCACAAAATTGCCCCAAATTGGCAGTCTCACTCAGAGTGGCCACAGGATGGTTAGTGTGCTCTTGAGTTAGAGGTGCTTTACTCTGCATCTGACACCTGATCTGAGAATGCTTAATACTGCCATTGGGACCTGAAGTGGAAAATAATGAGCATAAAATTCACAAAAAATTGTTCTTTAAACACAAGAGGCTGCAATGTTGGGCCTTTATTCTTCTATATTAGACCAGTGTGATATTTATTTGTATTTCCAATCTGACAGTTTACTAAAATGAGATCAATAAATTTAGCGCTAGCTAGTGCACCCCCGCCCCCAATCTACTTTCTTCATTCCTTTCCTGAAGATGTTGATTTGTGCTGGGATCACTGGATATTGCCCTTGGGCGTTACTTGATCAGGTAACTGCACAGACATTCATGGTCTGTAGTTTTCAGTTTCACACCTGGCAGTGCAGAAAGCCTATGGAATGAGCTGCTAGCACCAAATTTTGTTTGATAACGCTCCCGTGAAGCACCTTGGGACATTTAAGGTGCTATATAAATGCAAGCTGATGTGCAGTTTTATTTTCTTCGAAACTGGATTGTGACTGTTTACAGTTGCCACAGAGAGGAGATCGTTTTACCACGTTTGAGATGAATTTGAAGCAATTTCACTGAATTATTGTAAAATTCTACATATAAGGTGCACCTTGATGCATATTTTATATGTTCTTTAAGTAAAGGCAAGTGACTTCTACAAATCTGTAACAACTGTAACAGAAAAAGTGACTTACACATGAGCACAATTTACTATTCTATTATACAGTAAAGGGACAGGGGTTTGATTTTCTGCAATGGTTATGGTTAGTAAAGGATTGCTGTGTTGTGGGATTCATGCCTGATCAAGCTATGCATATCTGACCTGACAAATTTTCCAGGGTCGAACTTCATTACATATTCCAAGTAAACTCCTGGCATATGATTCACTACCTACAGAGAGCTTGTTGATACAGGGGTAGGATATCTAGCACTGCAGCATCGATTTAAAGGGCTGCAATAGTTGTATAAAGTGCAGGTCAATTTCTGCTAGCAAACATTTGGCAATCAGGGGGGTTAAATTGGTTAACCCCCAAACCTGGGCGCGGGAATCGCAGTGCGTGATTAACCCGCGCCCGGTGGATCCGATGCAGGCAGCACGAGACAATCATGGATGCCTCTCCAAGATGTTTGCACCAGGTTCGCACTTCTCACCAGCAGGGATGGGGGCCCAAATATCACGTGATTTGCTCGCACCGCTTAAAGGCAGGCTGCACCTCTTTAAAGCAGCCTACACCGCTTATTTACAAAAAAATAAGTTTTGGGTCTGCACGGAGATCAGACATTGCACACGTAAAACACGGATGCAGGTCCCGTTCCTATGTTTACAAACTGTTGCGTTATGTTAAAACATTGAATAAAGGTTGCGCACTACTAAATCCTTCATCCTACAATCTGCAGGCCAGACCTCACCAATCTGCCGATCATTGTTTTTTCTGTAGGCAAATGTGGCAGCCATTTTGCGCACAGCAAGGTCCAACAAATAACATTGTTTGAAATGACCAGCTAATCTGCTTTTGGTGGTGTTGGTTGAGGGATAAATGTTGGCTAGAACACCAGGAGAACTCCCTCCCTCCTCCAATGCCTCCTCCATAGCTGTGGAGCATGCAGTAAATAATGATAATCTTGAGGCCCTGCTGGGGCAGTAATGTAAGACATCCTCAATCTGCCTAAGCATTTGAAGTGCTATTTCAAGGCGCCAATAGTCTGTTCTGTGATAACTGTTCATGAGTATCATTGTATTTGCGTTCACTTTCTGACCATGGATCTTGAGGAGGCGTTAGAAAGGCCTGCAGAGGATAACCTATGTCTTTGTTTCCATGAGATTGAGGTTGTTTGCAGCAGATGGCCCTTCTGGTAAATCTTAACCTGCGAGGGTAGTTCTGTTCTGACAATCCCTGAAAGCACCTGAAGCTGTAAACACCAGTTTGTGGGTAGTGGTGAGTGTACATAGGCCATCTCCTATGCAAATAAATCTCTGACATCCCTTTGATCATCCTCTTCTTTGGCTCCAAAAATCTGAGGGATAGAGGAGCACTGAATGCTGGGTCCATTTTGGCAGCAGCAAGTAACTTCTTGAAAGGGAAGAATGTGATTGGCCTATGACACCCCGTTACATACAATCAATTATTAGAATTGTGAAATTACATGAGCCCATTTGCATCGGATTCCATAGGAAACTCATGCATCAGAATTGGAGACACGTGTCCATTAGTTCACCCCGCAAACCTGAAACCTTCCGACCGAAACAAACCCCCAGGAAGAAAATCGATGCCAGTGTTATAAATTTGCTTCTGAAATGTTTTACTCTGAAGTACCTCATCAGTACATATACTGTACCAACTAATTGGAGAGCAATTATCACAGAGGATAATTTTGAGCAATAATGATCATGTAGGAGTTCTACCAGGACAGACTGATCAAACGAAGGATGAAGTTGGGAGTTGAATTTTCCACTCAAGTGATTTTCCTCAATTACAACCTACCGTCTTTCTCCAAATCCTTTATTGCAATTTGAAATGTTTTTATTAAAAAACTTCAAAACATTCATTCCTCGTTGCATGACGGACCTGCTGGTATCTGGGTCAGCTCTGAGGGGATGGAAGGATTCTGTACAATGGGATCTCTGTCCAAAATGCTGCTGTTGTTTATTAGGTAACTGATTATGAAAACAATCGACAAAGTGATCAGCAGCATGAATACGTTCATTCAACACTGCTGCCTCCATCCCTGTGTCTCCTATCTCCGATGCTTTACAACCAGTTCACCTGGAATGTCCCCCCGAATAGCACATAGGACATTCACTTAGGGAAATTCATTTAGCTGTAATTGAATTTATACTAACATACATTCTCTTATTAAATATCTAATGAGACAAGTAATGTGACAAATATAAACTTCTGCATATATTTATGGGCATATTTGTGCTTAAATATTAGACGTAGGTAGCAAGGAAGAAACCTCATTGATCATTCTTTGTATCGTCTCACAAATATGCTGCAGCAGTGGTCAGAGGAGGCTTTCAAGTATGTTGTACTATTTTTATACATGGCAAAGGCATATTCCCTGTGTGCCTTTTGTTCTTTCCACTTATCTATCTTTTTGGTTATATTTTCTTCTATATGGTGCTTTCAGCTTTCATTAATCTTTCCCCCAGCCCTCTTGCTGCAGACCACTTCTCTGAATTCTAATTCGTCTCCATGCTATTTTCCTCTCTGCACCTGTTCCCACCAGTCTGTCCCTAGAGGCCAATATTTTATGATAACAGCCAAAACCTCTCAAGAGTTTGATTGTTCTCATGGAAACCACAAATCAAGCGTGGATCCAAAGATAAAACGGAGGAACGAAATACATTATTTCATGAAGCAAAAGCAGAGGACAAGGCCTAACCAAAGTGGCAGTCAGCATACAAAAAAATCTAGGAGAAACGCATCACTTTGAGAATTCAGACGTTTGTTTTTATCATTTCAGTGAGCTATGTCACTGGGGTGAATTTTCAGACCTCCTGCCTGGAGGAAACCTGTCAGTAGCGCCGCAAAAATGGTGGACAATAAATTATCACCTGGTTCGCGTCATCATCGTCGTGACCATGGCAACATTTCTCCGGGTCTACCGAAGCGGCCCCCTGAGTCAGGCAGTGGGCCCATTAAAAGAAAGAACTTGCGTTTATATAGCGTCTTTCACAACCATAAGATGTCCTAAAGCGCTTTACAGCCAATTAAATACTTTTGACGTGTAGTCACTGTTGTAATGTGGGAAACGCAGCTGCCAATTTTTCACACAGCAAGATCTCACAAACAGAAATGTGATAATGACCAGATAATCTGTTCTTTTTTTTAGTGATGATGGTTGAGGGAAAAATATTGGCCAAGACACTGGGGAGAACTCTCCTGCTCTTATAGAATCATAGAAAATAGGAGCAAGAGTCGGCCATTCGGCCCGTCGGGCCTATTCCGCCATTCAAAATGATCATGGCTGATCGTCCAATTCAGTACCCTATTTCCGCTTTTTCCCCATATCCCTTGATTCCTTTAGCATTAAGAAATATATCTATCTCCTTCTTGAATATATTTAATGACTTGGCCTCCACTGCCTTCTGTGGTAGAGAATTCCACAGGTTCACCACCCCCCCGAGTGAAGAAATTTCTCCTCATCTCGGTTCTAAATGGCATACCCCGTATCCTGAGACTGTGACCCCTGGTTGTGGATTCCCCATCCATCGGGAACATCCTCCCTGCATCTAGTTTGTCTAGTCCTGTTAGAATTTTATATGTTTCAATGAGATCACCTCTCATTCTTATAAACTCTCGTAAATATAGGCCTAGTCGGACCCAATCTCTCCTCATACATCAGTCCTGCCATCCCAGGAATCAGTCTGGTAAACCTTCGTTGCACTCCCTCCATGGCAAGGACATCCTTCCTCAGATAAGGAGACCAAAACTGCACACAATACTCCAGATGTGGTCTCACCAAGGCCCTGTACAACTGCAGTAAGACATCCCTGTTCCTGTACTCAAATCCTCTTGCAATGAAGGCCAACATACCATTCGCCTTCCTAACTGCTTGCTGCACCTGAATGCTCGCTTTCAGCGACTGGTGTACAAGGACACCCAGGTCTCATTGCACCTTCCCTTTTCCCAATCTATCACCATTCAGATAATAATCTGTCTTTCTGTTTTTACAACCAAAGTGGATAACCTCACATTTATCCACGTTATACTGCATCTGCCATGTTCTTGCCCACTCACCCAACTTGTCTAAATCACATTGGAGCCTCTTTGCATCCTCCTCACAGCTCACATTCCACCCCAGCTTTGTGTCGTCACCAAACTTGGAAATGTTACATTCCGTTCCCTCATCCAAATCATTGATATATATTGTGAATAGCTGGGGCCCAAGCACTGATCCCTGCGGTACCCCACTAGTCACTGCCTGCCACCCGGAAAAAGACCCTTTTATTCCTACTCTCTGTTTTCTGTCTGTCAACCAATTCTCATTCCAAGCCAGTATATTCCCCCCAATCCCATGTGCTTTAATTTTGCACACTAACCTCTTGTGTGGGACCTTATCAAAAGCCTTCTGAACATCCAAGTACACCACATCCACTGGTTCGCCCCTATCTATTCTACTAGTTACCTCCTCAAAAATCTCCAGTAGATTTGTTAAGCATGATTTCCCTTTCATAAACCCATGCTGACTTTGTCCAATCCTGTTAATGCCTTCCAAGTGTTCTGTTATCACATCCTTTATAATAGACTCGAGCATTTTCCCCACTACTGATGTTCGGCTAACTGGTCTGTAATTCCCTGTTTTTTCTCTCCCTCCTTTTTTAAATAGTGGGGTTACATTTGCCACCCTCCAATCTGTAGGAACTGTTCCAGAGTTTATAGAATTTTGGAAGATGACCACCAATGCATCCATTATTTCCAGGGCCACTTCCTTTAGTACTCTGGGGTGTAGATTATCAGGCCCTGGGGATTTGTCAGCCTTTAGCCCCATTAATTTCCCTAGCACTTTTTTTTACAAATACTGGTTTCCTTCAGTTCCTCCCTCTCACTAGACCCTTGGTTCCCTAACATTTCTGAGAGGTTATTTGTGTCCTCCTTTGTGAAGACAGAACCAAAGTATGTGTTTAATTGTTCTGCCATTTCTTTGTTCCCCGTTATAATTTCCCCCATTTCTGACTGTAAGGGATCTACATTTGTCTTCACTAATCTTTTTCTCTTGACATATTTATAGAAGCTTTTACAATCAATTTTTATGTTCCCTGCTAGTTTACTCTCACACTCTATTTTTCCCCTCTTAATCAATCTCTTTGTTCTCCTTTGCTGAATTCTAAACTGCTCCCAATCCTCAGTCTTGCCCCTTTTTCTGGCAACTTTATATGTCTCCTCTTTGGATCTAATATTATCCCTAATTTCTTTTGTAAGCCACGGTTGAGCCACCTTTCCTGTTTTATTTTTGCGCCAGACAGGAATGAATAATTGTTGTAATTCTTGCACACGTTCTTTAAATATTAGCCATTGCCTATCCACCATCATCCCTTTTAGTAAAGTTCCCCAATCTATCATAGCCAACTCACACCTCATACTTTCGTAATTTCCTTTATTTAGATTCTTCTTCGAAATAGTGCCATGGGATCTTTTACATCCACCTGAGAGGGGCCTTGGTTTAACATTTCATCGGAAAGATGGCACCTCCAACAGTGCAGCACTCCCTCAGTGCTGCACTTAAGTGTCAGCCTAGATTATGTACTCAAGTCGCTCAATCTAATCGCAATCCTATGACGTAAATAAGACCCCGATTGCCATTTTCGCACTCAGGTGGTGGCTCGGCCAAAGAGAAATCCTAAGATGAGTTCCTCTTCATTTTTCTGGGGCCGGGAGAGGAGCGGGAGTGCTCCTCCAACCTCCACATAGCAGCCCAGGCCGCTGCTCCCTCCCCGTTTCCAAATCGGGGTCTCCCACAGGAATCTATCTTCTTCCCAGCCAGATTGCCTGATATTGTGCAGGCCCGGAGCTGACAGGCTGACCGGGGTGGGTTTGGCTTTCTCGGAATGGACCAGGCCTCATGGCAGAGCTCCCGAGCAGCCGGCTGGCACTTTCCTGTCTGATTTGTCCCTTCCACAATCTTCCAGTGCTTGGTCAATTGTACTTCCCTTACCACAAAGGAGATCAGTTAACTCAGTGTAGAATGAGAACTGAACCTGGTCTGTAGGATTTGACTCCATACTGGTCCTGAAAGGGTGCTCCAAGAATGCAATGTAATGTTACCCGAAGATAAAGCAGAGGAACAAAATACATTATTTCATAAAGCAAAAGCAATATATTTATTTTCCCTAATGAATGGTAATTCAGGAATTTCTAGCCATATCCCAGGGTAAGTTGGAGAAGCTTAATCGCCTTCAATGCAAATAACACACTCTAATTAATATGTTAATATTCTGTTTTGCAGTCGCACAGTTAAGTGTTGATCTAGAAGTAAGGAAGTGGCATTACTTCACCATTTTTACAACTATCACCAAAAATGTGAACGTGTGGACCCCTGTACATAACTGGGGGAGAAAACTTACAGAAATGCCACAAGAGCCAAAGAGAGTTGTGCAATTTAGGTCATTTCTCCCCTATTTTGACACCACATGAGTATGCGGTGATCCTAATGGTGCTGTTACAATAAACGTACTGATTTGAGACCAGCACCTGGTTCAGGGTAATGTACAACAAGCAGTATATATGCCAACTATCCGCCTTTTACACAGTCAGTGTTTCACACCAGGTGTCCGCTTGCCCGTACTTACAGCTAAAAGTCAGTCGAGTTTTAAAACAACTGAGGTTGCCCAACGAGCCAGAGTAGACCTGTGCAGTCACTGCGTCCTTGCAATATGTTCACACTTAAGGTGAAACCATCATGCCGGGCAGTTGGTTTGCCCAGTGTATGAGTGGTGATCGTTAGAGAAATGTTCCTGGCCTCAATGTCCTCATAAATGGATTGATTCCAATGGGATGAACGACAATACAATGATTGTACATTAACACTGTGCTGGTACAGTACATGTTGTTTTCCCATAAATTGCCTGTGCAATTAAAAGATATTTCATTACACAGTGCTGATGTACTTCCCTACTGCTTTTAAATGTGCAATATTCTGTTCATTTATACAGGCAGTCAGTGTTTTGAATCATTGTCTACTTATCTGCATTTGCAGCTAAACATATGTGGAGATTTAAACTTCCCACATTTCTCGGGAGTCGTTGTGCCTCAGCTATTCTGTGCAGGCACCGCCACCTCCCTTGGCTTCTACACCGAGAAAGAAACTGCGTCCCAGATGGTAGATTGTGACCCACTTTGACAAGTGGTGCTCCAGAGTCGAGACGGCTTTCTTCAGTTCTGTTCTGACAGACTGGCCTCTGTTCCCGAACCCGCCAGAAAATCCAGGGTCAGGGTGGGTGGGGACCAGCCAATTTGAATATTGCCGATGGGTGCCCATGCCAGAATGAGTGCAACTTGGGAACCTGCTGAAGAGGGCTTATGAGAAGCATTCAGCACTGAAGGGCCACAGGGGTACACCCCTGGAGGGGCTGCTCCAAAAGTTGCTGCTGTCCAGGTCATCGGCCCCCTTTAATAAAGGACCGACATCAATTTTTTTAGGCGCAATTCTGGATTCTTCCAGGCTATGACCCTGATCCTGACTTGGAGACCGTGTTAAGCTCTAGTTGGGATCCTCCAAGGACCCGGATGGCAGTTTGCATTCCAGTACCCAGATCGCTGGATGCAAAGGATGCAGGAGCCCCAGGAAAGCCGGCAGGTGGAAGCCCCTCCTCCCTGGGGCATTTTATGGGGTGGATAAGACCTCCGCCCACCCAGGTCCCAGAGGTTACTTGGCTCTGATGTTCCGAGTGCACTCAATTTTCCACCCTCAGTGGATCTCTTCTGCTCACTCCCCCATCCCCCACCCCACCCCATAGCACTCCAAAGCAAAGTGAACTTTCCCGAGGAAATTTGCAGCCACTGTGCCAAAGAGTTCTGGCAGCATGCCCCAGCCCTCCAGAAAAGTAATCTTGTATGTTCGGCCCCTTAGGAAATTTCTATGCCGCTGTTGTAAATTGCAATTTTCTGCACTTCACTTTTCTTTTCTGCAATACAAGTAATGGAATATTGTGCCAACTTTCAGCTTAAGTTACAACAAGCCCATTTCCATTGTGTTTCAGGTCGACTACCTGTATCATAAGTCAATATTCAGGGTTATTTGCTTGTCGGCTTTTGGAGGACAATTTCAGTTTTTTTTTGAAGCTGAGGACAAGTTGCATCAACTTGAATATTGAAGATTGATGGGTGATCTGATCGAGGTGTTTAAAATGTTAAAAGGATTTGATAGGGTAGATACGGAGAAACTATTTCCTCTGGTGTGGGAATCAAGAACAAGGGAACATAATTTTAGAATTAGAGCTAAGGCATTGAGGAGCGAAGTCAGGAAGCACTTTTTCACACAAAGGGTTGTAGAAATCTGGAACACCTTCCCTGTGGATGCTGGGTCAATTGGAGCTTTCAAGACTGAGATAGATAGATTTCTGTTAGGTAAGGGTATCAAGGTGTATGGAGCAAAGGCAGGTAAATGGAGTAGAGATGCAGATCAGCCATGATCTAATTGAATGGCAGAGCAGGCTTGGGGAGCTGAATGGCCTACTCCTGATCCTATGGTCAGCTTTTGTCAGTACAACTCATTGTCAACATTAAGAAGTTTAAAAATTAAGTTTAAATAGTTCCTGGACTGTCCAAACAACCACTGGGAAAGTTTTAAAGTTCACTTTGTACTGGTTGTAGTTATACCGATGTGACTACCTCCTCAAGCCGATCTCACACAGTTTGGCCGATTTGATCTGGCCCACTCCACTCTCAAGTTATACTGCATGGATCGCATCAATGTGAACCTCAACTCGCTTTGCATCAATATGAACTGTGGTATAGCTGTCCTGTTACACTCTGAAAGCTTAAGAAACCGGCCAACCCAGGAAGATTGTCGTTGCCCTGTACCTGCATGGGCTCAGGGTTAATATAACAGTATAATTATTAAAATAAGACTGAGATCCATGCTGAAAATTGTCATTTCCATTGATTTCAATCAGGCGCCTTTCTATAACGGGGCAGCCAATCCATAGCACCAGCTTCAAGCCTTGGGCACAAGTTGAAAATTTAGCCCACTGTCTCCACAGAGGCATTCAGAATTAAATTGGATCAATTCTAGCAAAGAGCAGAGGGATGTGAGCCTTGGACTGGAAAATATTGAAAAAGGGCAACCATGGGTCCCAAAAGAGGGCCTGAATAAAGCAAGTTGAATGGCTAGTCTTGGTCTTACATTTTTATGGCTTTGAGGAATAATAAAAAATGTTCTTAATTTTTTTGTATAACAAGTCGCAATGAAAAATGTTTGCATGTACTGTACAGAAAAATGGAGCATATCCATTCCTCATACAGAGGCCTTCCTCATTCCTTAAATATTCCAGTCTTTCCATTTGACCAGAGTTATTTATTACTGTATGTACTCTCAACAAATGGAGGTTATTGATTAAAACTATTTCCTGTCCATGGCGTGGCTGTTCCCTGGGTATCTGTAGGTAGTATAAAGTCCATCAAGTTTACTTGTAATTTCATATAGCAGCCAAAATGAAGCCAAAGGTTCTCGACCTGAGCTATTGCGTATGATACTCAGTGCAGTGAACTGTACAAACATGCAAAGTCTGCAATGGCTGCATACTTCCAACAGGAATAGAAAAGATATAAAATTGTCAAGAAAGATTCACTGGGAAAGATCGCTTCTGTGCACCGTGATGATTAAATTGGTCTAAAAGGCGTAGGGTCATAAAACAAGGTGACAGGAAATCCCATAGTAGATGATTCTTTGTTCACATTCCAATTTGTACAGCGTTCTTTAACTGTGGTATCCATTTAAAAAAAAATTGTCAACAAACTCACCCTGACTTAAAGTAATTTTGTTTATGGGATTACCACAAAATTGCTCTTCGCTCAATTTTTATACTGTAAAATGAAGAAGGTTTGTTTGAAATTGGATGCTTAAACAATAATATACTTGCAGTGTATAGAGGGCAGTAAATGAGGTTAGATAGTTTGATTAAGGGTCATTCATCCTTGAGATCCTTGCCTGAAGTTATAGGATATTGTATGACCACAAGGAGATTATTGCAGTTCAGTTTGATTGATTTTCCTTCTGTGAAAAACTGGTAACTTTTAAAAGTTTTAACTATTGCCAGTTAGTGCAATGCTGCTTATGATAGTCAGTACTGATGAAGGTTGTACTCAAGGTACTTCAAACATGTAGACAATTGGGCTGATTTTAACCCTGTCTCTCCAGCAGAAACTGGGTAGGTGAGTGGGCAGTCAAAATGTCCTGTGTGACTTACCCTCACCGATCCCACTGCCTTCCCATGGGTTGTGATCTAAACCTGCTCTTCTGAGCAGGCAAAAGAGGCGGGGTCAAAAGGCAGTGGGGTCCTTCTTTACATATGCAGATCGGGCTATGATGACATCATTGGTGCCTGGCTGCAATTTTAACCAAAGGTCTGCCCGGGGAAGCTCTTATGGCTTCCCTGCCAGGCCAAACTGGCGGCAAGAGGAGCTGGGGCCAAAAGAGGCCCAGAAAGATGACTGTTTTAAAAAATTTATTATTAGTTTATCTGTGGGTCAGGAAGAGCAGCAGTGCTTCTCTGGGCCCCACAAGGGCTTCCCCTACTGTGGGCTAAAAGGTGGAAATGGTACCAATCTATCTGTGTGATTCCATTAATGATACTGAACTTTTCAATGTCACAATCTTGTCCTCCTCTGATACGATTATCTCACCACTGTTTCAGAGCTGTAGGAAAATCACTTTTCTGCTTTTTGTGAAGGCATTGTTGCAGTCACAAATCAGAGGAGGAGGAAGAGGAGCAGTCTAAATACACTACGTCCACTGGTTCCTCTTTATCCACCCTGTACGTTATGTCCTCAAAGAACTATTGGATCGGGCTGCTCTGTAGGCGGCCAGGGCATACGCCAGAACTATTTAAATCGCTGATTAAAATATTTAAATAAGGGTCCTACGCTAGCAGTGCTATTTAAAGGGCTCATCCGCTACATGCAGGTTAGTTGCTGGTTTGTAATTTGAGGCTGCTGGTTAACTTCTGGGCATTTTTTGGCCTGTTTCCTGACTGTGTGAACTTAATTCTGACTTCTGAGAGGTTTTTGCTGGTGCAGCACTGTTTTTGGTTGCCTTTCAAACAGTTTTACTGCAGTCATGTGTGGCCCGGTCTTTACCAATATAGCAGGTGGTGCACTTCTGATGTGGAATGTGCGTGCGCGGGCATCGCCTGCCATATTGCACACTTAGGCGCTTGTTTTACCCCTGCAAAATGGGCATGGTGTCAATAGGATAGTATCTTTGAAAGGGACAAAGAAGCTGCACCTCCTGTCGATGTAATTGTGCAGTCCATGCCAGTTAATGGGAATATTCAATTAAAGGGAACACTTGTTTAGATACAGATTAGTTCACTCTGAACAATAGTAGAAAATGTTGTTTTATAGACCCAATCCTCAGGCAACACTGTGCAGGGACCATCATTGGACAACAGTGTTTCATTTGCATCTAGTAACCAAGTGTCAGTCACAACATGTTAAGTGCTAATTTAGTTTTATTTCTGAAAATAATTTTAACAGATTGAGCATAAATACTTGCTATTGTAATGTATCTGGCCCAGTGCAAAGGAGCTCAATGTGATAGTTTATACAGAACCTAGTTATTAAATTTATAAGATGCATGTTTTGCCTTTGTCATTGATAGAGTGTTGGCTTCAGAAAGCACAGGCCATGTTTGTCAAGCCTGATCCTGTTTTTTAAAGAAGTGATCAGAACAGTGAATCAGGAAGACCCAGAAGGCGATTTCTGAAAGGCTTTCGATAAAGTGCCACGTGAGAAATTGTGTGTGAAAATTAGGTCTCATGGTGTTGGGGGTGGGAAGCTTAAAAATTGGCGAAGTGATCATAAACCAAGGGTAGTTTTAAATGGTGTCACTTCCCAATTGGGTCCAGTCATGAATGGGGCACCCCAGGGTTCGATGCTGGGTCTGCTTCTGTTTGTTATAGTCAATAACAACCTAAAGGAGGGTCTTTGGCCGAATGCAGTTTATTGGAGGGTGGAAGGACTGGGAAAGATGTTGGACAGGACTGTTAATGCAAGGGAGCGGGGATTGTTCAGATGGGGAGATCTTCAATGAGCTGCTGCTGAACAGCACTGGCGGCCGGCAAGTGTTGGTGCCCATCCTCTTCCTCACTGTCCTCAATGTCTTCAGTGATGTTTCCCTCATTAAGCTGAAGGTCCTCAGCCAACAGTGGCTCCATTTGTTGTCCCGGTTGCAGAGCAGAGTTATGCAGCATACAGCAAACCACTTTTTGTGGGCAATATTGCAGGAAGTACCAGAGAGGTCCAGGCGGTGGAATCAGTGCTTGATGATTCCAATGGTCTGCTTGATGAGGGCTCTAATTGAGCCATGGATTCTGATTGTAGCACAGTTCAGCCATCGAACGTGAGTTCTTGAGAAGTGTCATGAGCCAAATGTGCAGGGGATAGCCCTTGTCCCCATGCTGTGCAGGGGCAAAAATTTGGGGAGGAATGCGTAATGTAAAAGTGTCACGGCAGCCGCCAAGCCAGCAGGCCCCAATTTGTTTATAATGTTTTACCGCTGATTAACTGGGCTCAGTTGGTAGCACTCTTACCTCAGAGTCAGCAATTTGTGTATTTAAGCCCCACTTTCCTGAAACTTGAGCGCACAATCTAGGCTGACACTTCAGGGCAGTGCTAAGGCAGTACTGCATTGTTGAAGGTGCTGTTTTTTGGAGGAAATGTTAAACTGAGGCCCCATCTGCCTGTTCTGTTGGACGTAAAAGAATCCCGTTCTTTTATCTGAAGAAGAACAGGGAGTTCTCCTGGTGTCCTAGCCAACAAATATCCCTCAACCAGCCCCACTAATAAATAAACAGACTAACTAATCATTTGTCTCATTTGTTTTTGCACAACTGGCTGCTGCTACATAACAATAACACTTCTGAAGTAATTAATTGGTTGTGAAACACTTTGAGGCATCGTTAGGTCACGATACGCTGCTATGTAAACACAAATTCTTTCATACATTGATATACTGCAACTTATAGAACTAGGAAAACAATGTTCGATGTCTTTCCAGAGAGAAAATAAAGATAACATATAGACTGTTACAAAAAATGCTTAGCCTTGTAAATCTTGTTTACAACAGAACCCCGAGAAGATGCTTCATCAGAAAAAGCAAATTAAACTGCAGTAGAGGATGTACTGGAGCAGACCGCGTTTGTAGACCTCTGCAATAAATTAAACCAGACATAATCTCGGGAGTGTTAAAGGCATATAACTGTGAACGAACGAGGCTGACATTTCTTCTATGTGTTGTAATTAAAATTATTTTAAAAAAAACTTTAGATGATGTAGTTTTATACAAGTGAACCGATTTAACAGGGAATTGTCATCCAAGTAAATCCTGTGAAAAATAAAAGGAGGTATGACGGGAGTAAGCACGATAAAAATGTTGATCTTTGAGCTGTGTTATTTACATGAAATTCCGCATGCAATGTAATTTATAGCAACATCTCAACAATGAAATATCCGCTTGAAAATTGAATTCAGCAGCCTTAAATATAGATGCAAGTTTACTTAAATAATAAGGTTTGTTATGTGGTAGTATACACGTGCAATCAAAATCAACTTTGTTAGTTTGAAGGGGCTGCGGACAAAATTGCTTGTCATTAAAGTCTCCCCAGTTACAATACAAGTACAGACCTATAACAGATTCTATTGTTTTTTAATGGAGGGAAGTTGAGGGATGATTTTCTTTATGCCATTCAACATGACAAATCAATGTTCAGAAAACGAAAACATTTCCATTTTTGGCACCCAGTGATAGCATCAAGCAGCCCAGTATGAATCAGATGCCCAGTAAAACTGCCTCTGCATAGTCCCCACAAAGGGCCTTAACTTCAGCCTCAGAATTGGAATGACAATAATCATTAAATGTATAAATTGGAGTTTTGGGTGGGGTCGTTCAGACCTGGTACAGTCAGGTTGTAATAGCCCCTTTGGAGAAATGCATAGAAATTATAACATGGAAACAGGCCATTCGACCCAACCAGTCCTTGTCAGCGTTTACCCTCCACGCGATCAAATAATCCCAATTACATTTACTCGCCCTGTTCCCATATCCCATTATCCCCTTTTCCTTCATCCACCTATCCAATCTAATCTTGAATGTTGACATCGTTTCTGCCTCAACTACTAACTGTGGAAGTGAATTCCACAGCCTCACAACTCTCTGTAAAATGGTTTCTCTTGCTCTCTGTTCTAAATCTCTTGCATTTAATCTTGTATCTTTGTCCCCTCGTCTAGATTCCTCAACTACTGGAATCAGTCTGATTTTCAAATCCTTGTTTTCAAATCCATCCATGGTCTCGCCCCTCCCTATCTCAGTAACCTCCTCCAGCCCAACAACCCTCCCAGACCTCTGCACTCCTTTAATTCTGGCCTCTTGCGCATCCCCAATTTTCATCACTTTACCATTGGTGGCCGTGCCTTCAGCTGCCTAGGCCCTAAACTTTGGATTTCCCTCCCTAAACCTCTCTGCCCATCTACCTCCCTCTCCTCCTTCAAGACGCTTCTTAAAACTTACCTTTTTGACCAAGCTTTTGGTCACCAGTCCTAATATCTCCTTATGTGGCTCAGTGTCAAATTTTGTTTGATAACGCTCCTGTGAAGCTCCTTGGGACATTTTACTATGTTAAAGGTGCTATATAAATACAAGTTGTTGAGTTTATCTACTCTGTCCTATCCTAAAGTGATATGTACTTTACAATTGTCATCTGTTAGGCATCTGAATTTGCTATCTTTGACAATAACTGGCATATATCTGAACTCTTAATTTGTAATCTGGTACATGTTGTTCTCCTTTGTTTTGGTCGACATTACAGATTATAGGGCGATATGATGGAAGTGTTTAAAATTTAATAAAATTGTAATATTTCTATCATATCGCTCCATTATCTATGTTGACCAAAACAAAGAGGGGAAGGGAGAACAAAATGTACCAGATTACAAGTTAAGAGTTCAGTTATATATGCTAATTCAGATGCCTTACTGACATGACCTTTCATAGTATACAGCACTTTACACATTTGCATCACTTTAAAATTGTATTAAGGGCTATTAAACCCATTAGCTGCCTCTTTTGTGTTGGTTGATTCATTGTTTTTATTACAGGCAGTATGCATGAGGCCAAGAGCTTTTTCTAGAACTTTTAGTAATCCACACATCTATAGATCACTTTGGTATAAAGGCAGCCAAAAAATTGATAGTGTCGAGACATGAAAATAATTCACTTTGTGAAACTACTTCACAAACTACTTTCTCTGTGGCCTGGGATTAGTGCCGTGAGGCCTCAGCAGATGAATGATTTTCACATGTCTTACAGTTATCATCATTATAGCCACATGACCAATTAACCTTTTCTAAACCAGTATGTACATTTAAGTTTGTTCAAACTAAACTGTGGATGGCAATAACCTATTTTTCAGTTTCCAGTGCATCGTCTACTGTGCATAAATATTCTAAGATGCCTCACAAGTTGAGAACATTTCTCTTTTAACAGCCAAAGTGAATAATCAGAGATAGTAGGGGTAATTTAATGAACCTGCACTTCCAGTGCCAGACTTGCCCATCGGGTTGGGTGCAAATTGAGAATTAGGCCACATGCTCCTCATGACTTTCCATCCAATGAACAGGAAATCTTGGGGAGCACGCACCAACATTTACAATACATGCTCCCCAAATGCCACTAGAGCAAGAATTTAATGTCGTTGTGATACCTTTTCAATGACCAGAATTAGACGATGATGGAGTTAATCAGACTCATCATGTGACATATATCATAAGCTTGAGGTCTCACTGTGATGCACTGATGCTTGTCATGCGTTATATGTGTAGTGATTGGTGGAATGACTACAGGCAAAATCTAACCTAAATTATGTAACTCCTGAATTGCTCTGGAGACATAATTCCCATTATACATTGCATTTGTCCTCGTTCTGCAGTGTAGCTGCCCCCTCCAGCTTGCTATGAAGTCTTTGTGGAAAGAAATTTAACAATAATGCATTTTTCCACTACAAAACAAAATACACTTTGGATCTTCAATATAGCAAAAGAGCACAGAAGTCTACCGGATTAACAGACACAGACTGAAGGCTCTGTTCTCCAAACTCTTGCGGTTCTACATCATACATTGAGTAATTGTTCTTTACTGTTCTCCACACTTGCTCCACTTGTTGAGACTGATAGTTTTCAAAGTGCCAATTGTAGCTGATCTCAACCAGAGTGGTGATCCAGAACCCCTTGGCTAGGAAGGAGTGACTCGGTCAGACTCGCTGCTTTTGATTACTGTCCAATGACCCTTTCTGGAAAGTACCCATTTGTGGATGTCAGATGATAGGATTGAAATCGGCTGCACCCCCTACATGATTAAATAGTCTTCCCATACCCAGACTCGCAAATGATGTACGCTGATGATTGCACAGTCTTCAGTTCCATTCGCAACCCCTCAGATAATGAAGCAGACCATGCCTGCGTGCAGCAAGACCTGGACAACATCCAGGCTTGGGCTGATAATTGGCAAGTAACATTTGCGCCAGACAAGTGCCAGGCAATGACCATCTCCAACAAGAGAAAATCTAACCACCTCCCCTTGACATTCAACGGCATTACCATCGCCGAATCCTCCACCATCAACATCCTGGGGGTCACCATTGACCAGAAACTTAACTGGACCAGCCACATAAATACTGTAGCTACAAGGGCAGGTCAGAGGCTGGGTATTCTGCGGCGAGTGACTCACCTCCTGACTCCCCAATGCCTTTCCACCATCTACAAGGCACAAGTCAGGAGTGCGATGGAATACTCTCCACTTGCCTGGATGAGTGCAGCTCCAACAACACTCAAGAAGCTCGACACCATCTAGGACAAAGCAGCCCACTTGATTGGCACCCCATCCACCACCCTAAACATTCACTCCCTTCACCACCGACGCACCGTAGCTGCAGTGTGTACCATCCAAAGGATGCACTGCAGCAACTCGCCAAGGCTTCTTCGACAAAATGTAATTTTCTCTTCTGCGTAGTGACTTTAGCAGCAGAATGGCACATCTGGCTTGAATGTGGCAAATGAATTGTTACAATATAATTTGGATGGATAGTCTCTATTTCCAGCATTCTGTACTTTAGGAGTTGTATCCTGGAATAATTAAATGATTTCACTCTTTAGGCTAACAAAATGCCACATCTGGTTTCCAGGTCTGACCCTAAATTTGTTAACTGCTTTTGCAATTTATGTCGGTTGTAACCGGCATAAGAATATAGTTCAGATAAGATGACTTGGGCCCTTTTGTCAGCAGTGTTTTTTATTCTTGTGCATGTTGTGATCATGCCTCACAATTTTTGTACAAATTGTTATTCTCAACGGCTTTGAAATTCCACTTCGAGTGCAGGCCTCATGTAAAGAATCTTTTATGCTTTTTGTAACGATGAAGTAACACCCTAAGGTGAATACGCAAATTTTGCCTTTCCTGAATCCCGTGTTCATTTTAAGTAATGTAAGGAGTTGTACAACACCAGGTTATAGTCCAACAGCTTTATTTGAAAATCACAAGCTTTCGGAGCTTGGAAAGCTCCGAAAGCTTGTGATTTCAAATAAAGCTGTTGGACTATAACCTGGTGTTGTACGACTCCTTACATTTGTCCACCCCAGTCCATCACCGGCATCTCCACATCATTTTAAGTAACAAAGACCCGAGGATCATTTCATTTTAAATAATGCAGACCCAAGCAGTCAATTACAAGCAACTGTTGCTCACCTACCTCCAGCTAGATCAGTGATATAAATCACAAAAACAGAAACAGAAAATGCTGGAAACACAGAGCAAGTCAGTCAGCATCAGTGGAGAGAACTTTTAATTTTTCTCAAAGGTACATTCTGGGGATGCCCTGCTATTGTCTTGATTGAAGGTTGATTTTCTTCAAGGCTGAATATGGTCACAATATTTGAGATAAGGGCAATATTCCCTGAGGTGATTACGTTAAATGATTTTATGTCACTACGCTTCCATAATTGCCAGGAAATAAAATAAGGCATGGGGCTGGAGTTGTACTAATCTTCCTTAATTTAAATGGTGATTCATATATTTAGGTTGTTACTACATGTGTGATGTGATTCATTGGCCTCTTTTGTCAGGTTATTAAGATGCTAGTGATGGAAGCCATTTTATTACTGTGTAGTAACTGGGGAGAGAGCCTGTATTAGAGTGGTCACTATCCATGGGGAAATGTAAGGAGTGACAATAATCAATAAAAGTATAACAGACTGCAAAGCTCAGATTGGAATTAATCAATCAGGTTCACCTCAAGGCATAAAATTCAGCTATGCATGCCTCTCCTTGAAATTGTTCTGCATTTTAATTTTTTTAATGATCGTAACGTGCATTTTTATTTCCATTGCAAAAAGAAATCTTTTTGACAGCATCAAAAGAGCAATGTAGGCTCAGAAATATCATACATATCAACTTGTTTATTTAAAGTGGGTTAAAGCCTCTAGTGAGATAGTGGATAAAGGGATCTCAATGTGCTAAGCACTCATCCGCTATTATCATAAACAGTAATTTCAAGCCTTGTATATATGGTTTTCTAAACCGAAAGGGCTTGATTTTAATTCCCGGATGGGAACGCGGCAAAGCGAACGGTGTGCCCATCCGGGAGTGGGAGCAAGCAGGCTCGGCCGATTTTAACACCCGAGTCTCATTACCTCGGACGATCAAAGTGGCCAGGAAGTGGCTGCCTGGCCGTTAAAATCAGGCAGCAGTTGGCCACCACTGGGGGCCCAGAAGTACGGCCCAGGCACAAGGTAAGTGGCCGGGAGAGGGAGAAGGAATCTCGGGGTAGGGGAGACCCAAGGTTTCTCCGTGGGGTCCAGAGGATACTGCTGCTTTACTGGGCCTTTTTGGCCTCTGGCTGCTGTGCCTGGCAAGTTTGTCCTGGCTGGAAAGCAGCCGCTGCTACTCAGCTCAGGCCGCAGGTTAAAATGACAAATCAGGCCCTGATTATGTCATCAGAGCCTGATCTGAGTCTTTGCCGCCTGCAATTTAAAATTGCAGTCCGCTGGATTGACGCGAGAAAGGAGTGGGTGATACCCCCCCCCCTCCATTTTAACTGCCCATCCCCACCTGGTTTCCGCCAGGGGTGGGGGGGGCGAGTTAAAATCCAGCCCAAAACGCACAGCAAATTGCTCAGCATCTAAATGAGGAAAAGACACGTTATGTTTCATTGTAACCCTACGTCAGAATGCAGCTTTGTTTCAATGATCTTGGCTCATCTTTAGCACTCCTGAATCTACGTGAAAATATAAATGATTTATTTGAAACAGTTAAAGCAGACTATCCTCCCTCCCAGTAATCCACCGCCTGTCTCTGGGCTGCTATGGGGCCTGGGACAGGGACAGATGTATCAAATAAATTGTCAAAAAAAAAATCAAAATTTACCGGGGGGGCTGCATATCCCCCGAGCTGCCCAGAAAGTAAGTCTTGCACCTTCAACACTCTCATCTCCTCTCATTAATTTCTAAATCCACCACTGCTGCAAACTGCGGCCCTAACTTCTCTCGGACTTTCAGTCGCTGCACTGGTGTGACTTTGCCCAAAGTGTGGCAGAATCCTGGTTTACGTCACCTGCACCTCCCATGAATGGCACTGGAATTCCATCCCTTGTTAAGCAGCGGCAATTCCCAAAAAATTGAGCCTGACAACCCGTGTATACCGTAATCATGGTGAAACGAGACTTGCACCCACTAACCCTACGCACCCCGACCCCCCCCCCCATCGGCGTTCTTAGGGTCAGGGGCATTTAGATAGTGGGCCAACACCTATGTCAGTAACACTGCAGCTGGGACACCCACTCTGTAAAGGGGAGAAGGTTCGCGGCAGAGGCCTGCCACGAGGGAGCAGGGCCGGGATGATAAAAAGAGAGAAAACAGGCCCTTTTCCAGAAATTTGGCTGGAAATACACAGCAGCTCAGCCAACATCTGTAAATCAGTTATGACATTTCAGGCGTGTATCCTTCGTCGGAAAGCGACCGGCTACTGTAAGGAAATAGACCTTTCACCATTGACCATTTCTGCCAGGCTTTGGTCCTGGCACGGAATCATACATTACGCTGGGCGCAACAGAGGCAGAACTGGCAGGAGACGCCATCCTGTCAGTCCCACTTCTTTTCCTGACATCATTCAGAGAGGGTTCAGATGGAAGAAGCTCCCCATCTCCCAAAGGCTGAGGAAGTCGGGTGTGAGATATGGCATAACAGGAACCTGCCCCAGGATCCACCCCTGCCTTGTCCCGATTGCATTTGGATTTGCCTGAAACATTCTGGAATTTCAGGGACAAGTAATTAGCCAGCTCAGTTGATGTTACACTTCTGCTTCACTGTTGGGCTTAACATCTCTCTTCAAGGTGAGATTTCGCATCTAGTTGCTGCAGTGGAAGAAGCCGTGTTACCTCACACACATGAGAAATCCTGCTGGACAAACAAGACATTTTACCCGTTCCTTCAAGCCACAAACAGTGGGATTTTGGAGCAAAAGATTCTGAAAAAGTTTCCAATCGAGTTTTATTACCCCAGACCAATGATGGAAATAATTTTGCAAGTTCAAATGCAGCTCAGTTAGTGAAATGAAACTACATTGAGATCTCTACAATACATGTCATAGAAGCTGACACAACAGAGACCAGATCTACACCTTTATAGGTCAGTGACATCATACAGTTTGTGTTGATGTCAAGCAGTTTCAATTTGAAATTGACACAAATTGCATACTGTACGTCAAGTATGAAGTCAGCCAAACCAAATTTAGGCAAATGATGTGAGAGTACAACTAGCAGGGAATCTTAACCACTTGGGATCACAGTGGCTGCCGTATAATTGCAGCAATTTTCTGCTGTCACTTTTTAAAACTTCATTTATAATATTTTTAAACACAGGAATAGGAGTAGGCCATACAGCCCCTCAAGCCTGTTCCGCCATTCAATTAGATCATAGCCGATCTGTACTTCGATTCCATTTACCCACTTTTTTGTTCCATATTCCTTGATACCCTTAGGAACATAGGAACGGGAGTAGGCCATTCAGCCCCTCAAGCCTGTTCCGCCATTCAATGAAATCATGGCTGATCTGCATCCTAACTCCATTTAGCCGCCTTGGTTCCATATCCCTCAATACCCTTGGCTAGCAAAAATCTATTGATCTCAGATTTAAAATTATTAATTGAGCTGGCATCTACTGCTTTTTTGTGGGAGAGAGTTCCACACTTCCACCACCTTTTGCATGAAGAAGTTTTTCCTAACTTCTCTCTAGAATAGCCTGGCTCTGATTTTAAGGATACGTCCCTTTGTCCTATACTCTCACACCACTCCCTACCCTATCAATTCCTATCAAAATCCTAAAAACCTCAATCAAATCACTCCTTAACCTTCTATATTCCAGACAATACAAGCCTAGTTTATGATCCTCTCATAATTTAACTCTTGGAGCCCTGATAACATTTTGGTGAATCTGCACTGCACTCCTTCCAAGGCCAATATATCTTTTCTAAGGTGTGGTATCCTTACCTAACGAAAAATCTATCAACCTCAGTCTTGAAAATTTCAATTGTCCCAGTATCCACAATCTTTTGGGGGGCGAGTTCCAGATTTCTTCTACCCTTTGTGCGAAAGATTGTTTCCTGGTTTCACTCCTAAATGGCCCAGCTCTCATTTTAAATTTATCCTCTCTTGTTCTGGATTTCCCCACCAGTGGAAGTAGTTTCTCCGCATCAAATCGCTTAATCATGAAAATTCATGCTGCGTAATTCAAAATGTCAGAAAATTCGAGATTGAAGTCCCACCCTTCTTTCTCGGGAGCGGCTGTGTTACTTTGTCTGAAGCATGGCGTCGCATAGCAGAAAAGTTGCCCTGATTGTTGATAACTGTGGACCTCGTGTCAAGTGTCTTGATCTAAGTGCGACGGAGCTAATATTTTTACCTTGGATGCGAGTGTGATTTACACTTTGCAACAGCGCTGCGAGAAAAGTGACTTTTGCCTATAATGCAGGCGTGGCATTTTTGTTGGACGTTTAGCAGGCAGTCCACATGATCCATTCATCATGGGAAGAGTTGAAAGCAGAATCCATTGCCAACTGCTTTCCACACTGTGAATTCGCCTCACCAGTAGAGGCAGGAGCTGCAGCTGACAAAGTTGAGGATCTTGTACAGGCACCAACAGCTGATTCTCTGATGCGACTGCCAGCGGACATGAGCTTTTTCATATCTAGCGTTGATGTTGATAGGAAGTCCTCACGTCTGAATTGCTGACCGGCATGCACATTATGGTAGCTGCTGCTAGTGGGAATGAGAGTGAGGAAAAGGCCCATGTGAATGGATCCGGCAAGCAGGCAAAGGTAGAGGAACTAGCCCCCCACCACAGCCACGGCATTGAATTCTGTGCAATTATTGAGGAAGTGTTTGACACCTAAGTTAGATCTCCCAATGGAACGTTTCTCTTTGCTGAATAGTTGACAGTTTTGTGGATGAATGTGCCGTCGGCAGGAAGCAAAGCACAATCACAGACTATTTTCTGGAGTGACTTAACATAGCGTTGTGCAGGTTATACAGTGCTGCAATGTACTGCTTCATTGGAACTTCATTAAACTTGCTTTATTTGCAATGCCGGTTAATTTGAATTTTTTTTCATGCAAAGAGTGGCTTTGAATTAAGCAGAGTAGACTGTATTCCGAAAATAATGTTCCTGAATCAGGGGTTTAACTGGACTGGCAGTGCCTTCGAAGAAGCAACAACTTTGTAATCGTTATGCTGGCATGTGACTACTGCCCAAACCAGAAAATCTTCAATGGAAAAGAAAATTGGGTGGTGTGTAAAACAGGATCCATTTGTTATCAGCCCAAGTGGAGTTTCACCCCCCAATTGTTTTAAATGCAAAACGTCTGCGTCTCAGGTGGCACAATTTAAAATTCAACATCTTATATCTTTGGTATAGAGCAGCAACTATTTTTGTGAAATTTGCATGACTGCTTAAAGAAAATGAAACCAAGTTTGCAAAGAACAAAAACAAACAATTTATCACAAAATTCAGAGGGCATTTTCTTTTAATATACTCGGATATATTATTCATTGTAATATACACAGTGAAAGGCTAGGGCCTTTCCTATCGATTTTAACTGAATTGTTCATGGGTAATAAATCATGTTTCAAAATTTATGGTCAATTTTCTCAGTTATCAAGATTAATATTCATCCTTTTTCATAATGTAAATAACATTTTGCGGTTTTATTTATTACTAGTCAGTTGCTCTTGGCAATGTCAATGGTTAGTTGATGAATAGAATTTTTTTTTTGCATACAAGATGGACCCGAGTTGGGAGAAAGACTTCAGAAACTTGTCTGACGATGCTACTTATTGACCAAAGCCTGTAAATACATTGTGACAGTTGAATAAGCAAAATTGAATGGGAAATGTTGATGTTACAAATTATATTGGTAAAAGTGGCTCAAAAGCATGACCGAAAATCATGACAACAGGAAGGAAGATTTGTGGACGCCCTCTGCAAGATTTTTAACAATAAATAGATGTGCAAATTTACACCATTAGTTGCTAGGTTTTGATACTGTGCTGGCACCCTAGTTGTAAGAAATGCGAGATTAACTGTCGCCTCACATTTTTCCCATTACATCATTAATGAGAAGAGTGCAACTTTAACACTCAGTAACATAACCATTTACATTGGTGGAAGCAATTAAGCCAGAGAACAAAGATGCTCATTTCGGAGATTACCTTCCTACATAAACTACAAATCTCAAGTATTGAGGAGTTTTCAAATTTCTACAATATTAAATCTAAATATTTTGCGTGATTATGTTCTTCCATTCATAACAGATTTGCAAATGAAGATGGAGAAAAATTCTTACAATGAAAGAACCAGTTAGGGATATTATATGGCCATAAGATGCTTAGGTGGCTGTGAGGGAGTTACAGTTATCATCAGTGCCCTTCAGCCAGGGTTCAAAATCCTAATTACAGTGACCTCTGCTGGAAAGTGTACGCATGGGTGGCAAATAAGGACATTCTTAGACTCAGTTGTGATGTCCGAAATGAGCAAATAAATTGCTGCTATTCACTGTCTACACTCACACGTGAAGAACTTGGACAAGATATCGAGGGGTAGCTAGCACCCACAGAACCAGGAGGGGCTGGGGGAAGGATAATAAACGCTTTTTTAAAAAAAAAATCATTTGAGATACAGCACAGGTTTAGTTAATGTAGCCAAATATTTGTTTTCATTTAAAAAAGCAAAAATATCCCAGCCCCTGTAAAAGATGAAACAAGCAGTAAATGTGATGCATTAAGAAAGAAATAACTTTCATTTCTATAGTGCCTTTCACAGCCAAAACGCTTCACAACCAATGAAGTACGTTTGAGGTGTAGCCACTGTTGTAATGTATGAATAATGTGCCAGCTGATTTGCACACAGCAAGGTCCCACAAATAGCAGTGAGTTGATGGGTTTTAGTTGATGGATGGAAGTTCTGTTGTACAGGTAGCTTTGCTATGCCCTTCAATAATACCTTGTTAGTTTGCTACTGGCTAGGAACTTACAATACTAAAACAGGCCATTCGTCCCAACTAGTCCATGTTGGTGTTTATCCTCTATGTGAACAGTAGTCCTAATCCCATATGCCCATCCTGATAACCCTTTATCTCCCTTTCCATCAACCATCTATCTAGCCTATTCTTAAATGTTGACATTGCCTCTGCTTCAATCACTAACTCTGGTAGTTCTTCCACAATTGTAGATTATTTCTTAATACACCTGCCATAATAACATCGTTATGATTAACCTTGCTATGTGGATGCCATTGAACAAGAAAGACTTGGAGTGCACTGATAGTCAACATCCGCACTGACAGCTGCCATTGGCACTAAAACTGATAAAAATAAAGCAAAACAAACTCCTGAGGCAGCACTGACATGGTATAAATTATAGATGATAACAGGCACGATGCATGATTTCAAGGCAGCAATCTAATCTGTTCACTCAAGCTTTCGTGGATATAGCATCAACTGAGCCTATTGATTAAATTACTGTCTCCTTGGAATCTATTATTCTCAAAATAATATAAATAAGAGTAAAAGTGCATATCTAAACTCGGAAGTTTTAAGTTTTTATAGAATCATTCCTAGAAAGGTAGTTCTTGTACCTCTCTTGTATTTCTGTGCACGATATATGAAAAACTTGTCTAATGGATGATTCTTCTCTCACTTCTAACTTGCAACCTCTTTCACTCTTGAAATCCTTATGTTCTACCCCCCGTATCTAGTCATTTGTCTTATTGTTGTTTCTGGAACAAATAGGCTGCTGAGTTTTGCCGACAACAGTGACGACACTTCAAAATTATTTCATTGGCTATAAAGTGCTTTGAAACATCCTGAGAATGTGAAAGGTGTTATATAAATGCAAGTTCTTTACTTCTTGATTCATCTCCTCTTACCTCCTACATTTTTCAACCATGGTGATGTCCTGCAACGTGGGCTGTGTGCCTGCATTTAGGTCTCTCGATAAGAAAGGAAGCTTGATTACACGTAGAGATTAAAGCCTGGAAATTCCATGGGATTCTCTCAATCCCTTGCCATAAGTTTGGCCGGAACCTGGTGGAACCCCCAGAGAAACAGTGTAAATGGGAGGACCCTTGTATAATTTCAAGCCCTGTGACATAATCACGTACTCAATTATCTGTGCATTGATAATTTCTCCTTATGACTCAGTTGGGCTGTACTTGAGCTGTACCCTCTTCAGCTCCAACAATGAAACAGGAAAATTACCTTCCACTGTATTTTCTGTTATCAGAAAGAGTGCTCTCCAAACATGTGAAAAGCACTTGTACATTACCAGAACCAGCTTAAAAGGTCTGAAGAGCTCTCATTAACTGGTTATATGGTAGGTGCTGATACTCGCTATAAAAGACATTACTATAGAGCACTGATAGCTTTTTGTTTCAAATAAATGGAAATGCATTCTACTGTCAACCTAGAGAACCTAAATCTCCTTACTTTCAGAAGTCAGTTGTTCTAGATGGATTTTTATGGTCAATAATATTGCAAGCATCCTTATGAAATTGAGATAATGGCATTCACGTTCTTTTCACTTGTCTTTGTATGGAACAAAGGATTGAAAAACTGATGTCTGTGTGTGATTGTGTCTGTGAGAAAGAGTGTATAGGGGTAATTTTAACCCCCAAGAACGGTTGAGGGCGAATGGGAGGTTAAAATAACAGCTTTTTGGAGCGGGACCGCATCCTGGCTCCAACTCGCCCACTTCTGGGTTTAACCCAGGCAGGTTTATATGTGTGTGCACAGCACAAACCAGGAAGTCCCGCCCCCACTTAAAGCCGGCAGGCCGATAATTAAAGGGTCGATATACCTCATTGAAATACCTGGGGCTCGATTTTAGGGTCGGGTTACCTGCGGGTTTCCAGCGGGGGGGCCCCGAAAATCCCGATCTCCGATCACGTGACCGGATTCGGACGAAATCCCGGCCACTTCCGGGTACCGCGCTGACGTGCGGGGCTGCGCGCGCAAGCCCCGCTGGTGGGAATCCCGCAGGCAATTAAAGCCAGCGGGGTTCCACTTGAGTGTACTTAACTTGCTCGTTGTGGTCAGTTAATGAGCTGAAGCAGCTGTCAAAAGAGGAAGTGTGGGATTTTACGGTCAAAGCAGTCAGTTTCCCACACTGGGGGAAACAGGACCCTTCAAACCAGGCGTGTTGCAGCCAGCAGCCTGTGCCAGGTGCCAAGGTGCGCTCCACGGGGGAGCGCCCTCACCCACGCAGGAGGCCACCGCGTCACATAGGGCAACCCCTGCCCTCCACCAACCCCCGCCAAGCCAGAGGACAGACCGACACGAAACCGCAGCCCCAGTCCGAGGACCCACCCACCTACCCTGCACAACCCCTCACACCAACACCTGCCAGATGGGTGGTGCGTTGACATCGTCGGAGGACGAACAGGATGACCAGCCCCAGCAGCCTCGCAGTCCACGCCGTCCGCCTCGGAGAGGTGGGGCCCCCCAACACGGTGCTGCGGCACACCCACCTGCACAGCAGGAGGGAGGGCAACCGCAGAGAGAGATGCGTCGCAGGAGGCACTACCCTCCGCACAGGGTGTACAGAGCGAGGCTCAGCTTCATGGACCTCTCCGAGGAGCAGTGCATACGGAGGCTCAGAGTCAATCGCCAGGTAGTCGCCGACATCTGCAGCCTCCTTAACGACGAGCTGCTCCCTGATGGACCAAGCAGCATCTTCTTACCTGTCGCCGTCAAAGTCACCACTGCCCTCAACCTCTTCGCATCCGGTTCCTTCCAGGGTGCCACCGGGGACATCACCGGGGTCTGTCAGTCCTCTGCACACAAGTGCATAAGGCAGGTCACCGATGGGTTGTTCCGCAGGGCCTCCCACTACATCAACTTCGCCATGGACGAGCGCAGCCAGATGGAGAGGGCGGTTGGATTCCATGCCATGGCCGGCTTCCCACGGGTGCAGGGTGTAATCGACTGCACCCACATCGCAATACGGGCACCTCCGCATGAGCCAGGGCTGTTCATCAACAGGAAGGGGTATCACTCCATGAACGCCCAGCTCATCTGTGACCACCGCCAGAGATTCCTACACGTGTGCGCCAGATACCCCGGCAGCTGCCACAATGCCTTCGTCCTCAGGGAGTCCGCCGTCCCGCCCATCCTGCAGGCACCCAACGCCGGCAACGGCTGGCTCCTCGGCGACAAGGGGTATCCCCTCCACACGTGGCTCATGACACCTCTGAGGAACCCCATCACCGAGCCGGAGCGTCGGTACAATGACAGCCACACTGCTACCAGGTCTACAATTGAGCAGACCATAGGGCTTCTCAAGATGCGCTTCAGGTGCCTTGATCGTTCTGGGGGAGCGCTCCAATACACACCATTCAGAGTGGGACGAATCATAGTTGTCTGCTGTGCCCTGCACAACATGGCCCAACAGAGAGGGGTGCCGCTGGAGGAGGCCCCATCCACACCCGCCACCCACATTGAGGAAGGCGAGGGCGAGGAGGAGGAGGAGGAGGAGGAGGAGGAGGAGGCGGAGGCGGAGGCGGAGGAGGAGGACGCGCCCGAGGATGTTGGACGACCCATGCGCCGAGCCGCGACTCACCGGGATGGTCGCCGGGCCAGGGACGCACTCATACGTCAACGGTTCTCCTAGAGTCAGACACTGCGAGGCGCTCGCATCTCCTCACCTGCACATGCGAGCGGCCATACCAGCCCCCTCCACTGAAGAGTGCTGCCAGTAATCCTGCACCCACAGCAGTGTGCCCAATGGGTGGCAGCAGGTGTTCGCTGTCATGATGGCCTCCACGGAACGCAACTACTGCACAAGCCGCGGAAGAATGGACGAGAGGTGGCAGGAGTGGTGAGAATAGACTATTTAATATGTGGAATGTGACATCATTTAAGAAACAAAGTACAAAATAATAAACACCCTGGTGTATTCCCTTTGTGATTATAAGGCCTTTGGAATTCTTCTCCGGGAACCCCTACGTGGTGCTACCCCTGTGGCTCCAGCAGAGGTAGTGGCAGGTTGCTCGTCTTCTTGCCTTGACCGGGTAGATGCTTTTGGCGGACGGCCCCTGGGTTTCGGTGCCCGTGAGGGCACCTCCACAGACTGCTCCTCCTGCACCGGGGCAGGGGCAGACTCGGCCACCTGGAGAGGAGGCACCATTGCGGGTGCTGGTTGAGAGGTGGGCGACGGGTGGGACGTGGGGACGCCTTGAGAGGCGTCCCCGCTTCCATGTCCCCGGTCACCATCATCCCTCTCTTGGCCTCGGCCCACATCACCCCTTCCACCCTGCTGGACGGCAGTTTGGATGGCATGTGTGAGGCCTTGCAAGGCCACCCCTAGTGTATCCCTCAGCCTGTTGGTGGCGTCGGAATGTTGCTCACCCTGAATCCGTACAGACGTTGTGAGGGCCTGCAAGGACTCGAAGTGGAGCTGTGCGTGACGCTCGAGGGAGGCCAGCCTGTCCTCCACCGCAGACAGTCCCGCACCTACCCGCGACACTGTGTCGCCGGTACCCTCCTGTGCCTGCGCCACCAATGCCCACATGCAGGAGGTGGACTCCTCCATCGCCTGCGCTATTGTGGACAATGCGCGCGGCACCTCTGCCAGCACCTCAGCAATTAGCTGGTGGCCCTCGACGACTCTCCTTTTCTCTGGTGGCCCCCTGGGTTCAGCATCTGGGTCCGGCTGAGCAGAGCCTGGAGATGAGTGCTCCCTCCGTCGCGGACCCTCCGCGGCTGCCCCTGCCACCAGGGTCTGCTCATGCTCACTCGTGCGCAGTGACTCACCAAATGCTACCCCAACTAGTTGGCGAGGGGGACCCACCGAGGTGCGTGTCTCTGCGCTGGTGGATGGTTGGCTCTGATGTGACGATGCACCCTCAGAGACCACCATGTCCTCTGAGGAATCGCCCTCCATGCTCGCTTGATCCAAAGACGCACCTGCAAGAGAACAGAGGGCACTTTGAGGCATGTGGACCAACTTGACAGTGCGCCTGATGGCAGGTGATGATACGGTCACTCGCGATCATGGGTGTTGAGTGTCAGCTTTCCCTTACCGGCCGTTTCGGCAGCGACACACTCGCCATCGGCCACCGACAGGCAATGTCGCGTGCGGGCGAGGTCGAGCGCCTCCACCTCTGCGTCGGTGAGCTCCACCACTTGCGGCGGCCCACCTCCGGTGCGTGCCCTTTCGCGGTTGTTCTTGCTCCTCTTCTCCTGTGAAGGCAAAACACAGATGTGTGAGTGGGTGCGTCTTGCATCGTGAGACGCATCGAGCATCGGTGTGGTTGGGTTGAGCGTGGCGCGGAACGGATGGGAGGAAGTGTGGGCCACGTGCCCATCCCATTGCATGGGGATTGGGGTGTGTGGTAGTGTTCGGGTGGGGTCAGGGACGGTGGGTACTTGCGTGCACGGCGAGGATGGTGAATGAGTGGCTGTGAGGACTGCTGATGGAGCGCAGTGGTGGCTGTGCAGGAGGGGTTGTGATCTGCTTGGCGTGATGGTGGGGACGGGATGTGGGAGGGTGCGTTGGTGTACTCACCTTGCCAGACCTAGTCAGGTCATTGAAGCGCTTGCGGCACTGCTCCCAAGTCCTTGGGGTGTTGCCCCTGCTGCTCACCTCCGCCGCCACCTCTGCCCATGCCTTCCTGGTTGCGGCGGCAGGGAACTTGCGCCCATCCTCAGGGAAGAGTGTTTCCCTCCTCCTCCTCACGCCCTCCAGCATCAGCTGCAGTGCCAGATCTGAAAAACGGGGCGCAGCCTTTCCCCTTGGTTGAGCCATTCTCCCAGACCTCTTGCTTGCAGCAGGAGGGGCTTTGGGAGACTGCCCCTTTAACTGGAGCTCCTACATCGCGTCGACGGTACTGCGCATGCGCAGCCGGCCGGCACGCAGCTGGGGAGCGCAGAACCCGGAAGCAGGCCTTAATGGGTCCAATTATCCCGCGATCGCGTGGGGGACGCACACAATTACCCGTCCGCGTTTTCGACGCTCCCGGAGGACCACCCGCTGGGAACCCGCAGGCCTGCTAAATTCGAGCCCCTGAGGTACTTAATTCTTTGTATATTGGAAAACTTAAATGAATTTATCCTTACCTGTTGAGGTTTCCCATCGTTTCTGATTCACGTCAGGTGAAAGCAGGCGGGAAGGGCCGGACCCAGGAGGTGAGGGCTTTTATTGAACTGCTTGTGGGCCCCAAGGAGCAGAAGTGCTTCTTCCAGGCCCAACAAGCTCACCTGGCCAACAGGACCCCCGCAATCGGCCACCCCCCAGCCCCCCTCCCCCAATGGTGGCCCCCCACCTACCTCCGGCTCTTCACCCGACCTCTGATCTCAAAACTCTTCAAGCGACCTCCAATCCCAGCCAGGTCCCTGGCATCAGATCCCCCGATCTCCACCTCCCCCGATCTCCACCTCCCGGCCCTCCGATGTCCTCCCCGGCCCATGATCCCTCTCTCCCTCCCTCCCTCCCTCCCTCCCTCCGATCCCCGGCTGTGGCCTGCTACCGTAGGCCTTCCTGCCCGACAGCCCGCCAGTCTGTCAATCAGTTAAATCTGCTGACCTCATTAAGGTCACCCGCCAACTTACCTTCCAGGTTTCGCACCCGAAAAGCTTCCCCCCCAGCCCCCTTCCCCTCTTCCTGGCTCATGGTCAAAATCATGCCCCATGTGTCTATCTAAAAGTGGGCGTGTGAGAAATGTTTGGCAGAGACATGTAGAGGAAGATATAGTAGTCTAATGTTTTAGTACAAGGCTGTGCAACTGCTGGAGATTATGACAATCCTGGTTTAGTGTCACAGTACGGCACTCCTGGTCTTCCCCTTTCTTGAAATAGGATGAAGACTGTAAAGAGAAACAACCTGAGCAGCATTTAGCACTAATGAAAGAGATGAGTTTCAACCACTAAACCTGAAAGGGCTAATTTACTATCTGGGGAAAATACAGTTCAGACGCAGAAAAAAAAATTGAAAGATTAAGTGGGAGCACATTTGAGTGTTTCACATTCTTGTGATTTGGTTAACTTTAGTCAGAAGAATGTTACAGCCTTGTAAAATTTCTGTTATTAGTTATTTTGTGAACAATAATCTTAATCCTCCGAATGCCACAGACAAGTTTTCTCATTTCCTGGCTTTGATGCAATTTGCATGTGACCGTGTCAATCTTCCAATCTAAACTAGTTTCAAAATCTAGTCTTAAGCTTCTTTGACCAAGTTATAATCCTCCCCTTACACAACTAGGGAATCTGTCTTATCATCCTTTCATAACTAATTTATCCAACTTCAATTAATCAGTGATTAAATAACTGCCTTCTAAAATTGATCTAGTAATTATTTTACTCGATAACTCATATGAACAATTGATTTTGGAGGTAGAAAATGAGCCACCCTACGCACAGCTCTGACGTGATTCCTTATTATTATTAATCTCTCAGGTTTACTTCCATATACCTTTAACTCCACAACACAATTATCACTAAATATAGGTTTGACTGTCCCACAATGAAAAGAAAGTCGCTCCCATCTTCAAAATGGAGGGTGGGAGCAGGGAGCCAAGAGAAGAAATGTAAGTCAAACAATTTAAACAATTGGTAGAAGTAGCTAGAATGGAGGTTAAGTAGATAAATGCAAGAGTTAAATTAAAGTGGCCAGAGAGAAAATAGGTAAACAAAGGAGGCCAGGCCAAGTACAGAAAAAGCACGTAAATGTTTTTATTATGTAAAATTGTTTTGTAGCTGTTTAGTAATTTGGAATCCATATTACAGTGTTGGCTGTGGCTCAGTGGGAGCACTCTTGCCTCTGAGTCAGAAGGTTTGTGGGTTCAAGTCCCACTCCAGTGACTTTGGTACATAATGCTAGGCTGACACTTCAGTGCAGTACTGAGGGAGTGCTGTACTGTCTGAGGTGCCGTCTTCTGGTTGAGATGTTAATCCGAGGCCCCGTCTGCCGTCTCAAGTGGATGTAAAAGATCCCATGGTACTATTCAGAGAAGAGGCGGGGAGTTCTCCCCCAGTGTCCCGGCCAATATTTATCCCTCAACCAATGTCACTAAAAAACAGATTATCTGGTCATTATCACAATGCTGTTTGTGGGACCTTGCTGTGTGCAAATTGGTTGCCGCAGTTCCTACATTACAACAGTGACTACACTTCAAAAAGTAGTTAATTGGCTGTAAAGCACTTTGGGATGTCCTGAGGTCATGAAAGGAGCCATATAAATGCAAATCTTTCTTCTTAAAAGATATCTGATTTTTGGCTTTATTGTTGTAATAAGGTCTATTTCGGTATCATGGTGAGTGGGCTGAAAACTTACAAAATCTGAAGTTTTACTGAACCTACCAGCAGCCGAAAGGTTAAAGTTTTAATTATGGTAATGGAATAGAACCTATTCCCCGGCTGCATGTTCACGACTTAGGAATGTTGAATGGCTTTGAGTTTATGCTTCTAGTGTTATGCAATTTAAAGTGGTAAGAAAATTAATCGAAAAGGCATTTTCTCTCCCCTCAAATTATATTTCCTTTAGTTGAAACAAGCTCACTTACAATTTATCACAAACCACGAATCTAAACCACTTCCATAAATATTGAATGAGAAGCATGAGGAAACAGCAAAAATATTCTGCAGTTATGGTGAGCAGACTTGTGGTTAAACTAATTCCATTATATTCTCTTTCTCTTAAGAGGAATTGTGTCCTATATCAGAGGTAGTAATTAGGTTTCTAGACCTCATTTAGTTTGGCGACAGTGCATAGATAAATTGTCACTGATAGCTAGAGGCCGAAAACGTGAATCTTTTCCAGATACTTCGTTAAGATAGAAATTTTGCGAGATTGGCTGTACATCAAATACAAGGCCTTCCAATCATCCAGAAAAATATGAGGCACGGTTAGAAATATAATTCGATGTCAGAATTCACATGCATCATACAGTGAAATCATATGCACTAGATAGCACATTGAAAATTCCACAAATGGAATGCAAATACCATATAGTGAGATTCATTCATCATATAATACATCCTGAAGCTGGCATACACTAATAGAATGTAAGAATCAGGTTTATACTCTGTTAATAGCAATAAGATGGCCTCTTTACTGTGAGCATGGTGCACGATCCCTCCTTGTCCTCCTCAGCCTCTGTGTTTGATATGGTGGGACATGTCAGTCACCTCCATTTTCCAGCTCCATGAGATTGCCCTTGTGTGGCTCCATTCCTTCATATTCAAATACAGACAGTGTATTCCCAGCAATAGCTTCTCTATCTTCCCCTGCACGTTCACCCCTGGAGTCCCCCTGAGATTCATCCATGGCTCCCTCCATTTCTTCATCTACATCATCCACAGACACAGGATCAGTGTCCACATATTGTCTGATGACACCTAGATCTATCTCTTCATCATCCATCTTTATTACTCTTGCTATTGATTGTACAGATATACCATACCTTAGTGTTCCCACACAGTAAGGGAAAATTGAAGTATTCTCAAATTATGCATTTCACTTTACAAATAATGTTCATTCTCATTGTGTGTTTCTGCTCATTTGCTCTGGGCAGGCATTTGCTGCATAAACATTTATATTAACATTTTCATATATGAACCTTGAGTGGACTATATTGTAAGTAATATCACACAACAATATTAGCAGACTACTGCTGGTGAACTTTTCACCTCTGTTATCAGACTGAAGAATTGATGCCCTCTGAGTGATATTACAATGGAATGGTAAGGTTTCCAATATCTTAATATAGACTGATGCTGTAGCCCTCGAATTACTCACTAAACCAACAGTGTTGCTGATGCACTAGCAGGTGACAATAACCAAAAGGTACAATAAAACAAACATTGAATGGAATTTTCTCAGAGAACAACTGTGTGACTATAAATATGCAACAATTGTGGCCCTGAGCACTGCAGTAATCCAACATTTTTGCAACCTTTGGGTTATAGTCAGTGCAAGAGCCTTCAAATGTAGTAATTAAATGAATATTGCATGATGTATGCTTTGCATTGTGTGTTGTGACAGCGGTAGAATTCCTGCCTCTGAGAAAGAAAGGTTGGGTTCGGGCTTCACTCTAGACAGTCCTGGCAAGTGGAGACCAAAGTGCTGGTTCTGAATACTGGATTGACATCCAGCAGCGGTTCTTGCTTCTGGGTGTTAAAAGGTGCTTCTGACTCTCAGGCGCTAAGTATGTTTTATCACAGTGGATGCTTATTTTCCACTTCTCATCAATACTTTTCAGAGGTCATCTAGGCTAGGCTCAATATCATTGGAGTAATTTTCATGACTCCCTTTGGTAGAGAGAACTGGATTATAAGATACTATTATATTACTACACTCAGACTGGTACCTGATACAGAAATATGCTACTGACCAGAATTATACTGTTGGCTTCTTAATGCTTTTGGGCTATTCAAAACAGACCATGCAGACACAGAGCTCCACTCACTGGCTTCCAAATGCTAATTGTACTTTAATGTTAGTGCAGAGCCGATGGAACAGATGACTCTTCGCCAATGTTCCAAAAAATTAACAATGAAGTTTAAAATTTCCTAAAGTTGTATAATGAACCCTCTGGAAACATTTTAGAATTGGCTTTATTGTGCAGCTGGTGTGAATCTGAAGTGCTGGGACTATCTCCTTAAGTTGATCTCAAACCATATATTGAAATTCAACTTGAGCAACTTCAGATCCACATTATGCTTCAATCACAGCAAAGGTTCTTCATATCGATGCAAAATTGACATATTATTCACTATAATATAATTTACAGCTTATCACCACTGTCGCTGAACCAGTTATATTCTAGGGATCAGGTGTAAGCTGCTGGGGGTAGAGGTATTTCCTGACAATCGTGGACACTCGATAACTATCCTCTCCGTCTGGTAATAATTGTGATTGTGGCACCTCAGATGAAGGATTAGTCAACTTTCAGGAGTGTGATTTCAAGTAAAGTAAAACGTGTGGTACTTTTTGTCACTTACCAGTTGATTACCCTGGCATTGCTCACAGACAAATATTAAATAAAAAATGTTTGATCATTTAACAAATTATAAAGAATAATCTGTGTTATTTCCTGGTTTGTATATTGTTTGCTCTCAATTTCTTCTCTAATTTGGTGTCCAAGCCTTTGTTTACTTCTGTGCTCAGTTTAATTATTCTTCCTGCATCATTCCTTCTGATTTAAAATATATGAGGGCAGTGGGATCTTATTGCAGTTTAAGTATTGTATCTGACATTACAACATGAGAAAAAGTTCATTGGAACTATTTATTGTTTTAATTAAAAAAAACTTGAGTTAACTACAAGTTATGCTGTTAAGGGGTGAAATGCATAATTTAAAAAACTTGTGTATAGATAATTTTGCAAAACTAAACATATTTTACACCAGTAAAATGATGAAAGTGTTTAAGGTCTGAACAAGGATTTTGGATCATTAGATGATACGCAGGCCTTTCTATATAATGAAGAAATATACGGTATGGGTTGATAATTGGTTGGGAGGTAGGAATCAGAGAGTAGGGATAAAGGGAATGTACTCTGATTGGCATATTGTACTGGAGCCTCAGCTTTTCACCATATATATCAATGACTTGGATGAAGGAATAGAGAGACATATATCCCAGTTTGCAGATAACACCATGTTAGGAGGAAGAGTAAGTTGTGTAGATAAGAGTAGGAAGTTACAAAGGGAGCAGGAAGTTACAAAAGGACATACATAGATTGTGAGTTCTGGCAGATGGAGTTCAATGTGGGGAAGTGTAAGGTAATCAGTAGAGTAGATATAGAGAAGCTATTTCCTCTGATGGGGGAATCCAGAACAAGGGGGCACAATCTTAAAATTAGAGCTAGGCCATTCAGGAGTGAAATCAGGAAGCACTTTTTCACACAAAGGGTAGTGAAAATGTGGAATTCTTTGCCCCAAAAGGCTGCGGATGCTGGGTCAATTGAAATTTTCAAGACTGAGATCAAAAGATTTTTTATTAGGTAAGGGTATCAAGGGATATGGATCAATGGCAGGTAAATGGGGTTGAGTACAGGTCAGCCATGATCTAATTTGAATGGCGGAACAGATTCGAGGGGCCGAATGGCCTACATCTGTTCCTATAATATATATAATTACAGTAGATGTTAGACTATACTAACTCCTCAATATAAGGAAGAATAATATGATTCACAATCTCTAGAGCCAAACTATATTTTATAAGTAACATTTGTTCACAAAGTTGTTCTCCTTCTATTTTTACCAACTCAGGTTGCTAACTGACCTGACTTGTTCTCTTCATAAGTCCCTGCTGACTCGCCCTTGATTTGATCAGTCCAATCTAATGAAATCCCTCAAACAGTTACAAAGGCTTCATTAATTTGAACAACTATCAACTAAATTCAAAAAGGAGCTTACAGTCATTCACAGTTCATTTTTATGGCTTGGTTCCTCCCCTCAAGCCAACAGCATAGGAGACAACCAAGCAGAAATCCTTGGATTGACATGTATTAACTTAGGCATTAGGGAACATGATTCTGAATGCAGCTGATTTTAAACTCCTTGGCCCTTAAATTCTGTAGGGAATTCTCCCAATTGTCCCACTCCAACTCCAGCAGAATTCCAGCAAGAAACCGATGGAGACCTCTCCAGAAAAATACCATAAACAACCAAATGGATAATTTCTCTGGAGGGATCTGTCGTCTCCCGCTGGAGTTACTAGGTAGGAGTCTAGAAGAACTCTCCTGGAATTTCAGGCTCCTTGTGTATTGTGACTGAATTAAATAACCATTACCAAACCAAATTTTAGATCAAAATGTTTCAGTTTTGGTCACTGGAGGATCAACCATTAACTGGCTCATTAGAACTCTCCAGGATTTTATAAAACAGGTTCTGGAGTTGTGCAAAACTGGAATAAGCCCATCATACAAGTGACACCCCGCACCCCCCCACCCCCCACCTTATAACATAAATTAACAGTGGAAGGTAATTTCCCTATCTCATTGTAAATGTTGGGGTGAGAGCAGCTCAAATACAATCAAATCATTGCATTAGAAAGATAAATCATTGGAGAAAGACATGATGTATCACCGACCTTTTCATTCATGATTCTATACCTTTAACTTCCTAGTTTGGATGTGCACTTACATTTGTAGTGTGAAGAGAATAATCGATACTTGAGAGACAGCAATGTAATAAGCAAGTTCAGTTGATGTAAAGCTCAGTTGAATCCCGGCATTAGATTACTGCCTTGAAATCATCCCTTGTGTCTGTTATGATTTAACTTTATACGATTTCAGTGCCACGTGGGGATTTTGTTCGAAAGCTTATAGAAAACAAGAAAGAAGACAACTTAAATTAAGAAGTAGTGGCTAGGTGATCCAACCCATAACGCCATAGATTGCAGGAGGTAGGAAGGTTGTGAGGGAGTTGAGGAGTTCCACAGTTTTGAGGCCTTGGGAGTGAATGAGTTAGAGGCAGGGCAATGAGCCTAGATTTCAAGACATTAAAATGCAGGGGAGAAAAAGGAGCCAGTTAGATGGCATACTTGAGCTTCAAAGGAAGAAGAAAAGAAAGTTCAGAAGAGTGACTGATAAAATAGAGAAAGACAAGAAGGTTCGCTTCAGATGATTTTGATTATGACAGGGACTAACCAGCATTCTTTCGTGTTTTTTTTTAAAGAATTTCAAAGAGCGAGCATTGTTCTTTAGAGTTAGGCACTAAAGCTACGTCAGCAACTTTGAGCCTCTTCGTGGAGCTTTGAAAGTGTGCTGGATACTCATTAAAGATGCTCAGTCAGAAGAGTGAATGTTGTGACTGAAGAAAATGCCCAGAAACAGATGGGTTGAAGATAATACGATCGTTGCCTTTATCTCAGCAGTGAGAAGCAGTTGCTGATCACACTGTCAGATCTTAAAGGCTATAGGAAAAGAAACATAGGGACATAGGCGGTGGTGTTCAGCTTTTTCTCAACGCTTGCTCTGGTGTTCAAGGCTAGACAGCAGTTTCTGTGAACAGGACAAGTTCCTTATGAACCAAAACCTGCAACCCTGTTATGGGTTAATGTGCCCGGCTTAATAATGAATCACTAATTGTGGTACAGTATATTGGTCACTGAGGAATAAATGGGATACCCACCCATTCTCCTGGTACTTCTGAAGGTAGAAAATAACATCTGCCACACCAATGCATATGGGTTAAAGTATTTGGTCAACTTAGTTTATAGGTTATACAATTTATAAAAACCAAAATATGCTCAGACAGCACAAGGCTTAAAATCTAGAATCCCCGCACAAAAAGTTAATATGGGGACGGTTTCAAGTTCGAGTGGACCTCAGAAGTCCTTGTCACGAGGCCCAAACCTTTTTGGGAGCAGGGCCTAATTTACTTACTACCAGTGAGCTGTGCCCACAGGCAGCTCCCCAGTCGGGAGGGTGGGAATTCTGGCAGCTCCAGTGCACTGAGCTGGAAGTTTTATCGGGGAGTGGGGGGAGGCACTGAATGTTTCATTCTTATTCATGTGCCATGAAGCAACCAAAGTGATGTTTTATATATTGCAATTAACCTAGTCACAGTACATTGAGTTATAGTCCAGCAATTTTATTTTAAATTCACAAGCTTTCGAAGGCTTCCTCCTTCCTCAGGTGAACATTGTTGGAAATGAAATCCTCGAAATGAAATCGCATTTATAAATCACAGAACAATGCTTGGTGATTACAGACAGTTTTTTCAACTGCCCGTTGCCAAGGCAATCAGTGTGCAGACAGACAGGTCTGTCTGCACAATATAACGGGTCAGTTGCTGTCTTTTCTATGTTTCTACCTCTCTATCTCTTTTTTTTTTTTTGGTGATTTGTATATTCGGAGACCTTGTAGGTAACACCTGTCTGTCTGCACACTGATTGCCTTGGCAACGGGCAGCTGAAAAAACTGTCTGTAATCACCAAGCATTGTTCTGTGATTTATAAATGTGATTTCATTTCGAGGATTTCATTTCCAACAACGTTCACCTGAGGAAGGAGGAAGCCTCCGAAAGCTTGTGAATTTAAAATAAAATTGCTGGACTATAACTTGGTGTTGTAAAATTGTTTACAATTGTCAACCCCAGTCCATCACCGGCATCTCCACATCACAGTACATTGAAGTGCTCTAGTGTTACAAAGAAAAAGCAATACTGCCATTGTTGTACTAAAATAACATAACTTGAAACCAAAAAAAAAATCTAAAATATGCCTGAATACATTAATGTGTATAGGACCCAGAGGACTAAAAACACCACTGGTGAAAATGTGCTCCGTATAGTGAACACACTTATAAAGAACTTGTTTGCAATTTCACTACATACATCTTCCCCATCGTGTGCTTGATCATTTTAGCGATGTAAAAGAGCATATAAGAAGGTGAGAGGGAAAATTGGTATAAAAAAAGAACAGTGGAATAAGAAGTGATAAAAAAAAATAAGCCAAACATTTAAAAGGTGAAGAAATGGTGTCTCATTTTGCATATGTATGTGGGACAAGTTTACTATGGCTGGGAAATTCCTCAGAGCTGGTCCCTCTCCCCCCTGTGACTTTCCTGTAACTGAGCTTCCGCTGCACTTCCGACAAAGTTACGTTGGAGCAGCTCCGAGGAATTTCCAAGCCTACTTTTGTCAAATATTATAAATATAAACATTAAAAAAATTATTATTTTAATTAATGCAGCTTTTGTTTAAAAATGTGAACATTTAATGCATAACAGGATGGAACATTTTCACATGGCTATATATCCTAAAATAATTTACTTTTCTTCTATTTATAATGTTTCCAAGAACTTGCCTCTGAGCTGTGGAAGGGTTCATCATTTGAAGGGTCCTTTCATAGAGCCATTTTTCAGTATGTGTATTATTGAGCTCAAGGTGAAGGATGTTAGTCTTCAAGAACGTAACACTATCCAGCTCATATACCTAATCAGGGAGTGTTCGATATTTGGTACAAGATGGTTAGATACAAAGTAAAGCTCCTTCTACTCTGACCCAACAATGTACCTCAGCTACAACCTCAGAAGAGTATCTTCTACTGCACCAGTTTTACATCTTTTCATTTTTCCACACCTGTAATCATAGGCTAGTTGTTTTTCCTTCTGGGACCATGCCCCCCGGGACTGTGTTGAAACCGATTGAAGCTGTTCCACGTCAGACTCTTAAGAACCTAAGACCCGGCACAGGCACGATGGGCTGAGTGGCCTCCTTCTGCGCCGTATGATTTTAAGAAAGTAAAAGAGATTTTCATCCCAACATTCTTACTAACAGCCTTTTCTCGATGTGGTATGCACAAGCCACCGGCAACTGGATATTTCCCCACAATTTCATGGCTTTCAGACGACGGAAGGAAACTCTGAATGGCAACAACCGGGAATTGCAAGCGGGACACTTGCTGATTTCTCATCAGTGTGATGAGCAGGTTAACTTGAGAATTAATCTGCCCTGCCAACAGTGCTAAAATAATTTGCATAAGATTATACAATGTCATTGTCACTGTTGGCGTTGCCAGACTGCACAGTAGCATGGACATTTCAAGCAGCCCCATTAAGCAGGTGAATCATTTCCTATAGCATGCTCCGTTTATATAGTTGAGGGCCTGTCAACTGCTGCTACTTCTCTTGGCCTTTTGTGGGAGACTGATAAAAATGAGGGCCTGAAATTCCTACCCAGGGCGCAACCCGGAACTTAGACCCAAAAATGCGCCCATTTCTGTGCCCATTCTGCCGATGTCAAGTTACGTTCAAATTTACTGTCAATCTCATCAGAATACGCCTGAACATTAAATGGCGGTAAATCAGCTTAAACAATCTGGGCCCAAGGAACATGTTGAATCCACACCATATATTTCTTCTTTAAGTATGAAAATTCCAGTTTCAACTCATTTAGCCGTCATTCATGCACATTAGGCACAGTGAGGTAGAGTTTCCACTTTGGGTGCAATCAGCAAATTGGGTGCAAATTGTGCTTGAAATTGCACTGGTTAGGTTACAATTCAAGTTTCTGCTAAAATACATTTGCATAATCACAAATGTATTTGCATAATCACAAAAGGAAAATCTTCCATGAACCGACACAATCGGTCATCGTATTAAAAGGTAATCGTTCATTTATTTTTTCTTCTTTTGCATTAAAAATATTCATTGATGTACTTAAGAGTGGTAACCTGGTGCAGTTTTATTAATACAGCTGAAAATGGGTTTATCACAAAAAATAAGCATTTTTAATAAAAGTGTCTGGTCCTCGACCTGTGAGCAATCTGATTTTAAATCACTGAAAATGGCTTTTATAAAAAAAACTATACTGAACCATTTACTAGTTTCATCGGAGTACGCTAGTCAGTTTCTTAGTAAATTAAATATTTTTTAATATTTTAAAAAGCGCCTAAGAAAACGAGCTCAATTTGAAGACCCTCCACAAACGGGCGCAATTGGCGGAAACTCACCCTCCTTGTTATTTCGATCTGGGGGCGTGGCCAGTTTCGTGGGCTTTGGGCGCAATGATTTTCGAACCAATGATAAAGATTGCTGAAACTCGATACTGAATCTGATAAAACTAGCGGAAACTCTACCCCAACATGTTTAATAACCTGCAATCGGGGAAGCTTTTCAAATTTTAATGTGACTTATACTGATGCCATAAAATCCATTCAAAGAAACAGAAAATAAGTTGCAGGTCTCAGTGAGGATAATTTTTTTTTAAATCATCCCTCAAGAAAATTGAAATAAAACACCAGAAAAATGATTCTTGTTTCCTGCTGCGCCTGAAAATCTGCTCGTAATTTGACGAGAGCCTCTGGGCAAGCACAATTTGCAGGAACCTGGCATATAAGGCTGTGTGACTTGTGGGCAGGACCACCATTATTATGGGTGGAGATGCATTGGGACGAAGGGATCGATAGACAATCGTAAAAGGTGGAGGAGATTAGAGAGTGTTGTACTTGTGCGTGTAACTCACGGAGGCACAAAGTCCTGCGATCTTCTAGGCCACCTTTTTGATTTGTGCCCGGATACACAGGAAATTCCAGGCTGAGGTATTTTCGTCTAGGTTTAGGTTTGCTAGTTGCCTCATTAAACACAGTCATACTACAGAGGGAGTTGACCAACTGGCCAAATTGCAATCTTCTACTAAACCTATTCTGACATAATGTTGCAAGTTTTGTCACAGATTGAGGTACGGATAATTCAAAGTTGAACAATGCAGTGAGATTGTACGTCACTGACAGCTTTTTCTTAAATCTGAGTGGTGGGATATTCAAAATCCAGTAAGTCCCAATAGCTCTTTTCTGAGATATAAAAGACAAGTTTCTGTTTGAATCAAACTTCCTGGAAAATTTAATGCGAGGAGATAGTCTCAGAGAAGCAGCCAGGCAATATTAGCAAGTTTGATATGCCTTAAAGAAAGGAGAAATACTTTTTTGTGAATTTAGAAGTTATTTACAAAGGATTAACTTAGTTTTTAAGAGTTTTGTTTTATTCATTCTTGGGATGTGGGCATCGCTGGCAAGGCCAGCATTTATTGCCCATCCCTAATTGCCCTTGAGAAGGTGGTAGTGAGCCGTCTTCTTGAACCACTGCAGTCCGTGTGGTCAAAGTTCTCCCACAGTGCTGTTAGGAAGGGAGTTCCAGGATTTTGACCCAGCGACGATGAAGGAACGGCGATATATTTCCAAGTCGGGATGGTGTGTGACTTGGAGGGGAACGTGCAGGTGGTGTTGTTCCCATGTGCCTGCTGCCCTTGTCCTTCTAGGTGGTCGAGGTCGCGGGTTTGGGAGGTGCTGTCGAAGAAATCTTGGCGAGTTGCTGCAGTGCATCCTGCAGATGGTACACACTGCAGCCACTGTGCGCCGATGGTGAAGGGAGTGAATGTTTAGGGTGGTGGATGGGGTGTCAATCAAGCAGGCTGCTTTGTTGCAATCTTTTTATTATTTTGTGTATTCCCCAGGCACCGCAAAGATGAAAATGAGCCCTTAGGTGTATTAGGAACATATATAATGGCCAGCCTGCAGCCCATTATGGATGTGATTTCATGTACATGCATCATGCAGCAAAATTTAGATCAAAGTATTTTTGGGGTGAAACTTTTTAAGAATGTGAGTGTGAGAGGAGTTACAGGTATGAATTGTTGGTGCAAAGTGTGCCCTGCTCCAGAATTGGCATATACAGTAAATGCTCAATGGACTGAAAGACTGAGGGAAGGAATGCTTTGTCCAGGTAATTAGTGTACTCTTATTTTGTCTGATTTGAGATCATTTTCCCACACTTAAAGCCATGTCCCCGCCTATCATGTAATGTGCACAGCTTACCCTATGTGAATGGTGCCCTTGGGTGTCAGACATGGCCTATATCCTCTGCCATAATTCATCCTGCAGCAGTTTACAGAGGCATCAGTAAATCATAATGCTCCGCTAGGCCTCTGTTCCACATTCCTAATTGCATTGAAAATTCTTTCCCCAAAAATGCCCTCAACGAATGAATTCCTAATTATGGGTTTTAATCATGACAGGAGCTCACAAAAAACACATTAATAAGCCACACGCCAGAACGTTATATGGAATCAGGCTTCCTCATTCCGTAAGGACACACCGGGCTGTCCCATGAACATTGCAGAGATTCACCATGCTTATGTGTTCCGACACCTGGATTTTCCGCAGGGATTCTCCTATCATAATCCCACAGGAAGATCAGCAGATACCCTGGAAAAGCTGTGTAAATGGACGCTGACTCCATTTCTCTGGGGTTTTTGTCGATCTTCCGCCAAAGTTACAGTGGAAGATCGAAAGACCTGACAGGAATTGTACCCAAGTCTTTATTCACAACAGAGATATGGGGCTCAATTTTCAAATTAAAAATCAGGTGGGTTGGGGGCGGAGACATTTAAAATTACCACCATTTCAGATTCGCCTCCAACCCGCCCATTTCCGGTTTTCACCGGGACGAGGGGTGGGCGACCAACCCGCTCCCAGGAAGCGAGTTAGGCTTTTCAAGGAAGCTTCAGGCCATCATTTTTCTCCAATTCCCGATTTCAACCCCGGGGGGGCCGGGATTCCCAGGCCTTCTGTTTTACACCTCGTGAAAGGAGGTGAGAAGGCCCAAGACTGACAGTTAGGTGCCTGAAAAGGCACAGCTTGTGGGCCCAGAGGAGCAGAAATGCTTCCCCCAGGCCCAACAAGCCTACCTGCACCGATCCCCTGATCTTCCCCCTCCATCTCCTGACCCCGGTCCCCCAACCCCCGACCTTGAACCTCCCCCTCTGACCCCTGATGCCGATCCCCCAATGCCCGACCCCCATCCTCCCCCTCCGACCCCCAACTCCGATCCTCCCCCTCCCACCCCTGGCACTAATTCTCTCCCCCACCCACCCCCCACTCCGATCATCGACCCTCCCCCTCAACGATCGCAGACCTCAGCGATGACCCGCGGTCCTGACACCCCACCGTCACTGACCCCCGATCCCATCTCCAATGACTCACAACCCCAGGCCCACCTATGACAACCTATGCCCACCCATACAAACAAAGACTTACCTGCAGACTGACCTGAAGACGGCCTCTCACTGGCTGGTCTCCCATCCAACTGAGACCAGCCTGTCAATCAGCCGGTCAGTCGGACAGGAAACCGACAAAAAAATTATTAAAAAACGTCCTTACGTCAAAATCGTAAGGACGTCCGGTAAACCCGCACTAATGGGTTTGCCGACCTCAATTTGACCCCGCTGCACCCTTCCCGGCTCCATTTTAAAATTGAGCCCATGATATGTGTAAAATCATTCAATCTTGAAAGATGATGCCCAAACGGATAGCTTTCTAGACTTCGGTGAGTGATGTGTGTCCCTCTGGGGAGAGAGTATGCCCGACATATCGGGCAAACAGAAATTATACAGTAGCTTGGTTCAATGACTCAAACATGATGGGTTTTGCATGTGTCTGAAAAAATAATGATATAGCCCCATAATTTTGGCAAGAGACTAGCCAGACCTCCAGGGAAATGGCGTGACCAGCCATTTTTAGCCGCTTATGCCATTTCCCTGGGGGCTCCTGCTGGAGTTACGCTGGGAGATCTGGAGAACTCCCACTTAATTTCAGGGCCACAATTACAGTTGGGTAGCACTGGTCAAGAACAAGGATCTGGGTCAATTTTCTTGTAGATGATTGCAGGCCCAATTGGGACAGGCTGGAGCAGGAGGAGTTATTGTTTTATTCTGTTGTTTGGCCACCAGCGGGTGTCATATTGGGAAGTGATGAAGGCAGGGTGCCACAGCCAAATCAAATCATATGAACTGAAGTGTTATCATTCAGTTCAAACCATCTAATTATAACAGGTTTCATTTCACTACTGTTACAGGGAATAGAATATCATGCACATACTGCATGCAGAAATAAACCTGAATGATTTAACGATATGATACAATGCCTTGAGGCCGTTTTAATTTCCTTTTTAGTACAATACTGGTACTGTGTTGGTGTAGAACAGAATATTCACTTCAGACATGCTTGTTAGAAAGCTGTCAAGGATTTCTTGCAGTGGCTGCACATTAAATCCCGGTATTATGCTTTGGGCAGCAAGAATTTAAAAATAGGTTTTCATTTCGAAAATTCGTTGTACAGTTATGAAACCTAATGCTGCATATTAGGTACAATGAAACCATCTAATGTGCAAGTACATGGGACTCGGAATAAAGCTCACGTTAGTGATGCAGTCCATCCTCATTTATAGTCGCTATCTTGACGTCTATCTTGACGTCAGTGCCCCTTTTAACAATCAGTTATAAAGAACTGTAATTCACTAACATCATTTTTTCTTCTCCATTAGCCTGTTGCTTTCCAATTTTTTTTTCAAACAAGACAACATTGTTAGGAAAACTGGCCTGGAGGATTTATTGACCCTTGACAGTGTGAGGAGGTTGAATTAGTATCAGTCAAGATGCAAGGCCTTATTCTTGGACTTCTGGGGAATTGGGGAAAAGGCTTTTTGGGGAGCAACTAAGTGTTAACCTCATTCATTTTTTGGCCCAGCCAAAATGTTGCTATTTTCAGATCCAAAACTTCTTAACTTATTGTCAGCAGTACATTGCACATCAGCATTAATTACAGATATATACCAGAATGATCCAGAAATGAAGTCCTTGACTTATGCTCATCTCCAGGCAACAATATCAATGGCTGGTCTAGTTGGAAATTGTTAACTATGATTAAATCTGTTAGGACATGCAGGTACACAGCAACAGACAGCAGAGCCTTTGTTTTTGGAACCCTATTTAATCAAATGAATCGTCACTTGTAAAGTTGGCTGAGAAGAAATTGATAGATAATTAAACTGAATCTCTTGAAATCAAAGGAATTGATGTGATATCGCCGAATGCTTTAACCCATGGTAGACAGAAGATGGGTTTACTCATCTCACTTTGCTCTTCTGCACACTTGCAAACAGTACACTATTCCATCACTAGCCTCTTTCGGGTTAGATGCTGTTATAAGTTCAAGGTCTTGCCTTAGATGGTCACTCGAGTAATGTCTTATGCTTAGGGCCAATATCTAACTGTACAATAACATGACCAAGAGGTTTAACGATATCCCTTGTAATCTGAACTGGATATTCGTGTCTTTCACACCTGTGCTTCTTCAATCTCTTTGAAGGTGGACTAAGAAAACATTTGATGAGATGAGGCCAGATACGAATTAATCAGCTGCTTTATTTCTCCGAGCGAACATACAAGGCACCAGTTATGATCAGAATCACTTAGCTCAATCAGTACAATTTGTCTTCATATAATAATACAAAATAACGAACACACTATCTTTCCCCACATCAGTGGGTCATCTTGACTTGACTTGAATAAAATAATTTCTAACTATACTCTTGTATTCTCCTTCTCTTTTTGATGAAAGCTTCCCCTTGCAGCTTTCAGTTTTAAAAGTTTGACCATTAGGAGAGGCAGCAATCACCCATTGCCAGCATTGGCTGACCATTGCTCCAATCTTGTTTCGGAAGTTGCTAGGCATATTCTCTAATAACTCCCAACAATCTTTCACGCTTTGAAAATATACTTCTTTGAGTAGCTGGACCCTGGAGACCTAGATCTATGGCCTCAACAGCTGGGGGAGGGAGGGGGAGTGAACTTGGTTTCTGAGGTGCTTTCTGCTTCTCTTCTACCACCTGCCATTTTATGAATGCATATGGAATTTTGTCCTTCCTTAGCCCTTGGAGAGGGTAAATGCTAAATGTCTTATTAATTCAGTAGGAGAAGCTAGGGAAGATTAGTGCGAACCTTACCCTACACCTGACAGTATTATGCATGATTTAGGAATTTTAATATTCATAGTGGATGCTTGAAACAGAAAACCTTCTGTTTCTCAGTAACAACTCCCCTCACCTCAAAATGCAAAAAGTTCACGAGGTGAATGGTGGGCCGATTTTCCTAGTCCCTTTTCTACCCTGGCACAGGGATAGGCGTGGTACGTCCAATGTGCACGGCATCTGTCCCGGTCGCATTGAGCCAAATTTGATCTACTGGTCCATTAATCTACCCTGATTGTACAACTGGCATAGGCTCTGCAGCTTCAGGACTGTCCCTCCAGCCTCCTGGTTGCTATTGGAGAGCAGTAGCCAGAAGACAGAAGTTCTGATAGGAGCGAAAGAAAAATATTCAACGTGCCTTTGGGCTCGCCGAGTCCCCCTCAGACACTCTCATCTGAGGGAATCCCAACACCAGCTTCTTGCGGCATCCCTCACCCCGGAGTCTGGGCATTGCTTGAGGCGAGAAATGTCATGAACATCCGATCACTGAGCCTGCTTCAGTTGCAGGCATAGGCCCAACTCCACCCATCAAGGGAAGCCCTGGAAATCCATGGGGCACTGGAGGGGATAACCACCCTCCACCCCCTATTCCTAACCTTTGTGCCCAGGGAATAGGCGTTCACCTGGTGCAGAGCTCAGGACAATTGGCCCCATCATTTTCATGCGATGAACTAAGATCAAAAGGGAATCATTTTCGGCAGTAAGAGAACACTGCTCTGCTAGTCAAGTCTGATGAAACTTTTCTTATTTCCCAGTAATTTTGACTTGAACGGGGACATGACAAAGAATAGTAGCTGTTGAAATATGAAGCCCCTGCTGTATGAAGGTACATAAATCTTCCTCACAAAGGATAATCACATTTCCAAGATGCAAGACAGTTGACACAAAAAGTGTTTGGCCCTTTAAGAAGGAAGTTCCATCGCACATGGAAGTTCCCTTTTTCCCATTCCAGATGGATAAGAAGAGCACACAATGTAATTTGACCATAAATGGACAGGAAGTTGTGCTGTACCTTATTCACATAGGTTACCATTCTTTTTAATATTGAAATGAACATTTTGTGTGTGAGCACTTTAAACCAGTCTTTTGGTTGGAAGATGGCACAAGGTGCAAAACAAGTGGGTATCTCCGCCAAATTTTCTGGCCTTCTCTTGCCTGTTCTGAGGCTGTGCAGACCAGAAAATCTGTACTTATAGGAAAATAGCCTTAACTAGTTATGTTAGCACAAATTAATCTGTGTGAACAGCTTGCTGTACTCCCTTAACAACTATCCCTGCAAGCTGTCATCTACCTCAAAGAACTGGAAAGTGACAACTGGGACACAATGAAGGTGTTATTACAAGATTTTGAGAAACTGCCAAATGCAGGAATAATGTATATATCTGAGTCTGTATGCACATTTACAGAATTCAGTGCTTATAGTTGAGGAATCGACATGAATCTTGATGAAGTGTAGTTTTTCCAAATGTCTGCAAACCATTATTCTAAATTTCCAGACTCCAGAGAAACCAGATATAGACCTAGTAGGGTAGGAATACGTTGTGCCCGTTTTTTGGGCGTATAACGAGCACAATGCTGACAAAATTAACAGTGGGACAGCTCGTGCCCAATCTGCGATTGCGTTCCACTGCTAAATTCGTTAGGCCCATTTTTTAGGTATCCCGGGCAGCCGCCTAAAACAGGAGTTAGGCCCCTTACAATGTTAAATAGGCTAAGCTGCCTGTGGAAGAGCATAAATGGGCCCAGATGGATTTCCTCCTCCGATTCTAAACCGAAGTTCCTTCCATGCACTGAAAATCCAAGTCCTACCCCCAATTACACTTAAATCCTGCCATGCACTGAATATTCAAACCCTCCAGTCATTAAAACTTCAAGCCAAAACACTCAAAATCCAAGTCTGCATGCATTCACAGCCCTCAAAAGCATTTAAAATTAACCCCCGCGCATTAGAAACTTAAATTCCTCTATGCTAACAATCCAACTGATCAGATACTAAAAGCCCAAAGCCTCCAAATGCTGAAACTCCACTGAAATAAAATCCACTGAAAATCCAAGCTCCCATTTCTACATAAAATTCAAGCCCTCAGACACTCAAAATCTAGGCCCTCATACATTCAGAATCGAAGCCAAGTATACTAAAAATCCAAGCCTTCATACTTTCAAATTCAAGAGCCCACGTGTTAAATTGAAAACCTATCATGCTTTAAATCACGCTAAACATCCAAATCACTAATAATTCAAACTCCCCATACACAAACAATTCCTGGTACAGTGTGTCAAAATGCAACCCTATATCCTAAAAATCCAATCCCATATCTTAAAAATCCCAGCCCTCGTACATTGAAAATCCAAGAGCCACATGCACTAAAAATCCAAGCGCCCCGTTCCCCCGCCCCCTTCTCCTCCATACAAGAAGACTTTATACCTGACTTACCTTTTTCCTCTTCACTCCTTGGGCAATTCTGCTTCCCCACAGCCTAATATTGATGGGGAATTAGGCAATGTTGATGCTATTAAAGATCAGAGGGAGGGAATAGGGTGTTTTCTTCTTGAAATTTAAATTTCTGCCCTACAACTAGAATGTTGTCAGGGCCCATACCCTTTGCTGTGTCCTGTGCACCTAGCCACTTCTTAATGTCATGTCGAGTGAACCAAATTGGCTGGACATTGCCATCCATTAAAATGGTGGGGATCTCGGGAGGAGACATAGTAAGATTGTCCACTCTGCACTTTTGGCTGCAGATGTTTCCAAACACTTTAGACTTTTTTTTGCACATATGCTGGGTGTCACCATGGTTGAGGATTAGGGTGTTCTTTAAGCCTCCTTCTCCTGTTAGTTTCTGATTGCCCGCCACCATTCTTGACTGTAGGGCTACAGAGGTTTTCTGTGGCCTGTTGGTTGTGGGATTTAGCTCTGTCTATAACGTGCTGCTTTTGGTGCTTATTGTGTGGGTAGCCTTGTGTTGTAGCTTCATTAGGTTGATGCCTCATTGAACCAGGGTTGATCTCCAGCTTGATGGCGATAGAGGAATGAGGGATGTGCTGGGCCATGAGGTTATATATCATGGTTGTATATGATTCTGCTGCTCCTGGTGGCCCACAACACCTCACGGATGCCCTAGCCTAACCCTGTCTTTAGTCTGTCCCACTTAGCATGGTAGTAGTGCAACACTACACAATGAAGGCTGTCCTCACTGTGAAGACAAGACCTTGCCTTTATAAGGACTGTGTGGTGGTCATGCTAACCACCTGGATAAATGTTTCTATGATAGACAGATGGGTAAGGATGAGGTCAAGTTGTTTATTCCCCATGTTGGTTCCTTCATCTCCTAATCCAGGCCTGGTCTAGCAGCTTTGCCTTTCGGGGCTTAGTCAGTGGTGGTACTGCTAAGCAACACTTTGTGTTGGACATTAAAATTTCCCACCCAAAGTACATTCTGTGCCCTTGTCTCCCTCGGTGCTTCCTCCAAATTGTGTTCAATGTGAAAGAGTACTGATTCAACAGTTGAAGGGGAGATCAGTAGATGGTGATCAGCTGGCTTTGTTTGACCCAAAGCCATGAGACTGCATGGGGGCTGGAGTCAATGTTGAGGGCCACACCCACCTGAATGTATACCACCTCTGCTGGAGATACTGAGGGATGATGATGATACTGCTCAATCAATATTTTGTTAACATCACTGTATGTTTTCAAGCAAACTCACGTGGATCCAGAACTCAAAGTGAATGAGGAAGAAGAACATTACTGCTTCCAGGATTGAGAATCCACAAAAACAACAAATATGTCCAGAGACAACAAATATGTCTAGAGTATGGGATATGAAAGATATGAGTAAGACCATACAACTATGTTAACTCTCTGAACTTGGGCACCAGTCCCCAGATGTTGGTCAGGAAGGCTTTGCAGGGTTGATAGTCCATTCGATATTTCTCTTATTGTTCTGTTTTGTAGTGGTTGTTTTATAACTGGTCACTTGCTGGGCCACTTCAAAGGGCATTAAGAGCCAACCACTCCCATATTCTAGACATATTTGTTGTCTCTGGACATATTTGTTGTTTTTGTGGATTCTCATTCCTGGAAGTAATAATGTTCTTCTTCCTCATTCACTTTGAGTTCTGGATCCACATGAGTTTGCTTGAAAACATACATTGATGTTAACAAAATATTGATTGAGCAGCATGACTTCCTGGCCATTGTTTTTAGCTCATTTGTAAATAATGCAAAGTACAATCTGCTCATTGTCATACATTTACATGAGATTCACATCTTAAATGGCTATCCATGACAACAAAATCCTTTTATTAAAAATAAAAACCACACCTGCTAATCAAATAAAACAAAACCAGCTTTAAATAAGAATCCCCCTATATTTATAATGTTTTTTTCTTAATGGAAAATTCCTGTACTCTGAAATAATTTCTTAACAGTTAACATGATAGATTGATGTAGAATAACAAGTTTGACTATTTAAAGAAGTGTATTTCAATCCAGATAGACCTCTTGCTTGTTTCAGACTATGTGACAATGGGCTGTGAAAGAGCTTTCGGTATCTTGGTTTGAAAAGCAACGATGATTAACCTGTCTACAGCTCTCCATTACTGAGGATGTACTGATAATACTACTGAGAGCAAACCAATAAAAAGCAATGGGGAATGTCAGCAACTCACAGCCTGCTTTACACGACATAAGTACATGACAAAATGCAGCTGACACCAGGGATGAGTCTGAATAGAGCTTATTCATGGAAACATATTGGGGTTCACGTTGACTTGGAGAGGTCGATCCCTGTGACGGTTAGTGGATTTTATGGTTAAATCAATGAAAAGAGAAACAAATTGTGCAGCAATAAAGTACCATTAAATTACGATAAGCACAGCAAGTTAATTTTGTACTCTAATAGCTTATTATATTTGCAAAGATATAAATTCATTTTTTAGATGTATCAGAACTTTATTGTAAACTGATCTCTGAAGAGATAATTCTCTTACTACAAGCCCACTCTTTCAAAAATTGAGTTGCTCCATACAACTATTGATCAAAAAGCTTATACCACCCTACTGCTTTTTATTTTCTTTCCCAAACATTCTTCTTAGGTTTTTTTTTTAAAGCTGGATGATGAAACATAACACACAATATCTTGGCATATAAGCTTGTTTGAAGGGGTGTCTTCCTGGCAGTGTGTAAAATATTATTTTCTTTACATCTCTAGATGCCCACATGGAGGAGCTTACTAAAGCCCCTGTCAGCCTTTCACAGCAGCCATCATCTCTCATTGCAGCTCTGGAAAGTGCCAGCACAGATACATTCACTCAGGAATGTATGTTAGTTGCAAGAGAAATCACTCAGTGAATCATGCAACATGAGTGATTATACAAATGTTTTATGTCAAAAATATATAATTTTGTACTGGTCTTTCAAAAATCATATGCAATTTACACCTTAAATTATTTGACTACATCGTTGGGAGCTAATGTCGACCTCTCTCCAAGCTAACCTTCGCTGCCATATGGATAGGGCCCAATAGCAGATTTTGGCAGACGTGTTACCCCTCAAACTGCAGCACAAGCCATGAATATGTTATTTTCTCCTTCGCATCACCTTCGAATCTTTGGGTATAGTGGCATCAATGTAGGATTATCCACACAAGAATTAGGTTTAAGCAATTTTTTCATTAGTATTATGATTTAAGGCTCTAATCCACTGCACTTGCATTACTTATACTCGCCAGTCACTTTAAACGGCGTCACAGAAATGTTATTTCATGTTTTGGAAAATGCTTCTTATAAAATTTAATAATCTTAAAATAGCTGAGTGATCTTTAAAGCAAATCATCGACGATTTTATTTTCTTGTACATTAAATGCATGATTGAGAAATCATCCCAGCAAGATAGCTGTCATAATAATAATATCTTTCTGTTCATTTCTAATGCTCAAAAACTTCCTAACATAACATAAGAAAGGAACCATACTGCGATCATAGAATTATGGAAATTTATGGCACAGAAGGAGGCCATTCGGCCCTTCGTGTCTGTGCCAGCCAAGAAAGAGCTATCCAGCCTAATCCCACTTTCCTGCTCTTGGTCCATAGCCTTGTAGGTTATGACATTTCAAGTGCATAATCAAGTACTTTTTAAATGCGATGAGGGTTTCTGCCTCTACCACCCTTTCAGGCAGTGAGTTCCAGACCCCCACCACCCTCTGGGTGAAAACATTTCTCCTCAACTGCCCTCTAATCCTTCTACCAATTACTTTAAATCTATGTCCCCTGGTTATTGATCGCTCTTCTAAGGGAAATAGGTCCTTCCTATCCACTCCATCTAGGCCACTCATAATTTTATACACCTCAATTAAATCTCCCCTCAGCCTCTCTCTAGTGCAATCACATCTTTCATGTAATGTGGTGACCAGAACTGTATGCAGTACTCTAGCTGTAACTTAACTAGTGGTTTTATACAGTTCTAGCAAAACCTCCCTTCTCTTATATTCTATGCCTTGGCTAATGAAGGAAAGTATCCCGTATGCCTTCTTAACCATCTTATCTACCTGTCCTGCTACCTTCAGGGATCTGTGGACATACACTCCAAGGTCCCTCTGTTCCTCTACACTTCTCAGTATCCTACCATTTATTATGCATTCCCTTATCTTGTTTGCCCTCCCCAAATGCATTACCTCACACTTCTCCAGATTGCGTACAGTTCTGTTCATCACATTACAGGAAAGATGTGATTGCACTAGAGAGGGTACAGAGGAGATTTACGAGGATTTGCTAGGTCTGGAGAATTTTTGCTATGAGGAAAGATTGGATACGCTGGGGTTGTTTTCTTTGGAACAAAGGTGGCTGAGGGGAGATTTAATTGACATATGTAAAATTATGACTGGTCTAGATAGAATGGATAGGGAGGACCTTAGCAGAGGAGTCAGTTACCAGGGGGCATAGATTTAAAGTAATTGGTAGAAGGATTAGAAGGGAGTTGAGGAGAAATTTTTTCACCCAGAGGGTGGTGGGGGTCTGGAACTCACTGCCTGAAAGAGTGGTAGAGGCAGAAACCCTCAACTCATTTAAGAAGTACTTGGATGTGCACTTGAAGTGCCATAGCCTACAGGGCTACAGACCAAGTACTAGAAAGTGGGATTAAGCTGAATAGCTCTATTTCGGCCGGCACGGACACGATGGGCCGAATGGCCGCCTCCTGTGCCGTAGCTGTCTATGATTTTATGAATTCTGTTTGCCACTTTTCTGCTCACCTGACCAGTCCATTGGTATCTTCCTGCAGTCTACAGCTTTCTTCCTCACCATCAACAACACGGCCAATTTTTGTATTATCTGTAAACTTCTTAATCGTGCCCCCTACATTTAAGTCTAAATCATTGATATATACCACAAAAAGCAAGGGACCTAGTACTGAGCCTGCAGAACCCCACTGGAAACAGCCTTCCAATCACAAAAACACCCGTCGACCATTACCCTTTGCTTTCTGCCACTGAGCCAATTTTGGATTCAACTTGCCACTTTCCCTTGGATCCAATGGGCTTTTACTTTTCTGACCAGTCTGCAATGTGGGTCCTCATCAAAAGCCTTGCTAAAATCCATGCAGACTTTATCAAACATGCTACCCTCATCGACCCTCCTTGTTACCTCCTCAAAAAATTCAATCAAGTTAGTCAGACACGACCTTCCCTTAACAAATCCATGCTGATTGTCTTTGATTAATCCGTGCATTTCTAAATGATGATTAATATTGTCCCTCAGAATTTTTTCTAATAATTTGCCCACCGCTGAGGTTAGGCTGTCTGGTCTGTAATTACTCGGTCTATCCCTTGCTGTCTTTTTAAACAATGGTACAACATTAGCAGTCCTCCGGCACCACGCCTGTAGCCAGAGAGAATTGGAAAATGATGGTCAGAGCCTCCGTTATTTCCTCCCTTGCTTGTCTTAATAGCCTGGGATACCTTTCATCTGGGCCTGGCGATTTATCTATTTTCAAAGATGCTAATCCCCCCAGTATTTCCTCTCTCACTATGTTTATCCCAGTCAATATTTCACACTCCTCCTCCTTAACTACAATCTCTGCATCATCCCCCTCTTTTGTGAAGACAGACGCAAAGTATTCATTAAGAACCACACCCACATCTTCCACCTCCACACACAGGTTACCTTTTTGGTCTCTTTTGGCTCTACTCTTTCCTCTTGCTCTTTATGTATTTATAAAACATATTTGAGTTTTCCTTGATTTTACTTGTCAGTATTTTTTCATGCCCTCTCTTTGCTTTCCTAATTTCCTTTTTAATTTCACTCCTGGCACTTTCTATACTCCTTTAGGCTTTCTGCAGTATTATGCTCTCTATACTGCACATATCTGACATAAGCTTTCCTTTTTTGCCTTATCCTACCCTGTATGCTCCTTGACATCCAAAGGGATCTAGATTTGGGAGTCCCACCCTTTTTCTTTGTGGGAACATATTTGCTCTGAACCCTCACTATCTCCTCCTTGAATGCCTCCCACTGCTCTGAAACTGATTTATATGCAAGTAGCTGTTTCCAGTCCACTTTTGCTAAATCACATCTCAGCTTAGTAAAACTGGCCTTTTCCCCAATAGAGAACTTTTACTCCTATCTTTATCCCTTTCCATAACTACACTAAATCTAACTGAAATATGATCACTACCACCAAAATGGTCTCCCACTGTTACTCCATCCACCTGCACAGTTTCATTTCCTAAAACTAAATCCAGAACTGCCCTCTGTCTTGTTGGGCTTGCTACATACTGGCTAAAAAAGTTCTCCTGAATGCATTTTAAGAATTCTGCACCCTCTATATCTTTTACACTGATTCTATCCCAGTTAATATTAGGGCAGTTGAAATCCCCTACTATTACTGCCCTATTGTTTTTGCGCTTCTCTGAAATTTGCCTGCATATTTGCTCTTCTATCTCCCTCTGACTGTTTTGGGGTTTAAAGTACACTCCCAGCAGTATGATTGCCCCTTTTTTGTTCTTCAGTTCAATCCATATGGCTTCATTTGATGATCCTTCTAACATACCATCCCTCCTCACGGCTGTAATTGTTTCTTTAATCAATATTGCGACACCCCCCCTCCTTTTTTATCCCCCTCCCAACTTGTCCAAAAACCATGTAACCAGGAACGTTGAGCTGCCATTCCTGCCCCTCTTTAAGCCATGTTTCAGTAATAGCTATGATATCATACTTCCACATGTCTATCTGTGCCCTCAGCTCATCTGCCTTATTCACTAGACTCCTTGAATTGAAGTATATACCATTAAGCACTGCCAAACTCTTTTGTTTATTTTCTAGCCCTTGTTTCCTCTGCCTTCCAAACTCGCTTACTAATTTTCTGCCTTCCATTTCGAGCTTTGCTTCTCTCCCTTCTGAATCTACGCTCAGGTTCCCATCCCCCGCCAAGCTGGTTTAAACCCTCTCCAACAGCACTAGCAAACTTCTCTGTGACAATATTGGTCCCGGCCCTGTTGAGGTGCAAACCGTCTGGCTTGTACAGGTCCCAACTCCTTCAGAACTGGCCCCAATGCCTAGGAATCTAAAGCCCTCCCTCCTGCACCATCTCTCCAGCCACACATTCAGCTGCACCATTCTCCTATTTCTGTACTCACTAGCGCGTGGCACCGGGATTAATCCGGAGATTACTACTTTTGAGGTCCTGCTCATTAATCTCTTTCCTAGCTCCCTAAAATCTGCTTGCAGAACCTCATCCCTCTTTCTACCTATGTCATTGGTACCAATATGGATCACGACCTCTGGCTGTTCACTCTTCCTCCCTCAGAATGTTCTGCAGTTGCTCAGTGACATCCTTGACCCTAGCACCAGGGAGGCAACGTACCATCCTGGAATCACATCTGCGGCATTCCTATAACTGATCCTTCCTATAACTGACCCTTTCAGGATGGCTACAAAGGTCAGTGCCAGGGAACGTCTTTTTAAATCCAAATAATGTAGTTAATGAGTGTAACAATTTGATTTTTGAAAGAGCTGTGCAAAATTTCATATTTTCTAGATGTGAAAAGTTTATATATTCTGTTAAATCATGGTGGGATTGAGTTTCTGGGTGTTGGAAATCTTAACGGTATAATAACACTCAGACATAACACAGATTTGCTAACTTCCAATGTCTGTTTCTGATGTTAAAAACTGTTTGGTGAAGCTGATGTGAAAACACTGATTAAATGTATTAACTTGAGGGGGAATGGGATGGATCAAATTGGAGTGTGCTACATTTCAGTTTCCATGCACTTTATAGGTCTAGCTCACATGCTAGTGCTGACATGCATATGGAACTTTCTCCTGTCACAGTAGCCATCATTCTATCAGATTAGGACGAGCATAAATGGAAATGACAGCACATGGACACCGGGCTCTAAGGAGAATATCAATAACTGAATGTTACACCTGGGACTGACGGAGAAATACCACAGGGAGACAATTACTGATCTGCAGCAGATGATTTGAGGGCATCCTCTATGACCAGAACTATTCTATCTGCAGCTGTAAAAGATCACAACTGCTTAGAGCTTCTTGATCTTTTGAACTCATTTCAATCAACTGTTGGAGCTATCTCAAGTATCAGCCAGATAACAATGTCCAAATGCATTTAATTCATAATTGATGCTGTATGGATAACAAACTGATGCATTTTCAAAGAGGTCAGGGGTAACAGTTGCAGAATCAGTAGCAATTCTACATCATTGATAGCTTTCCCAAATATCCAGTGATTGGTTTGATGTAAGTAGGTAGTCTCCATAGTCAATGAAGTACTTTTGAAGTGTAGTCACTATTGTAACATATAAGGACAAGCAGCAGCCAATTTATGCACAGTAAGGTCCCACAGACAGCAATGAATAATAATTCATTTTAGGAATGTTGATTGAGGGATAAATGTTGGAGAACTCCCCTGCTCTTCACCGAATAATGCCATTGCATTTTTTGCATCCACCTGAGAGGGCAAAATGCACCTCGATTAACATCTCATTCAAAAAACAGCATCCCCAACAGTGAAGCACTCCCTCAGTACTGCACTGACGTGTCAGCCTAGATTATGTGCTCAAATCTTTGATTTCCAGCTTGTAACCTCAAACTTCTGAGGCAAAAATGAAAGTGCTACCACTGAGCCAAAGCTAACACTTTGGCCATAGCCCTGGAAATTGAAACACAAATTGCTTATGTGGAAATTTTTCCCGAGGACAATTAACAAAATTCTTAAATCATAGCACATGTGAAACACAATATCTGATTAAAAGAGCCTGCATAGCTCAATTTTAGGGGCAATTTTGCTTTGTATTTCTACTCTGGCCAGACAAATGAGAGCAAAGGTGAAAGCCTACACTTCCATCCACCTATAACTCGCAATTAATTCACTCATCAGTAAAGAAAAAGATGGCCCCTGTCTCCTTATATTGCTCACTCATCAGCAAAGAGAAGGAAAGGTTTATCTTGCAAGAATTTCTTGACTAGCCTAGAAGTAGAATAGGAAACCTCCATCAAGACTTTCAGCCTGGTGAGGTAAATCATACTGTACATAAGAACATAAGAAATAGGAGCAGGAGCAGGCCAATCGGCCCCTCGAGCCTGCTCCGCCATTCAATAAGATCATGGCTGATCTGATCCTAACCTCAAATCTAAATTCATGTCCAATTTCCTGCCCGCTCCCCGTAACCCCTAATTCCCTTTACTTCTAGGAAACTGTCTATTTCTGTTTTAAATTTATTTAATGATGTAGCTTCCACAGCTTCTTGGGGCAGCAAATTGCACAGACCTACTACCCTCTGAGTGAAGAAGTTTCTCCTCATCTCAGTTTTGAAAGAGCAGCCCCTTATTCTAAGATTATGCCCCCTAGTTCTAGTTTCACCCATCCTTGGGAACATCCTTACCGCATCCACCCGATCAAGCCCCTTCACAATCTTATATGTTTCAATAAGATCGCCTCTCATTCTTCTGAACTCCAATGAGTAGAGTCCCAATCTACTCAACCTCTCCTCATATGTCCGCCCCCTCATCCCCGGGATTAACCGAGTGAACCTTCTAGTGAATGTCTTTGTTTTGAAAGACTACATTCATGTTCTCAAAGACCCCGTGCCTCTACAATAGCTCAGGGAAGAGGTCCTGGCTCTTCCTGTCCGTTGGTAAAGATAATTCTACATAGTTTTGTAAATTAAATGCTTTTTTGGACACCCATTTCAAAAAGTCTCAAAGCACAGTCTTGATGCCGAGTAACTGCTTGTGGGTTTCAAGAGACATTGCATGTATGTGCTTTTGCCTCTTTGTCTGTCTGTAGAGATAAGCTATTGTGCAGTCAAATTTCCTTTCTCTGAGCTATTGTGAAATGCCACGGAGATTTATTTTAAGACATTAATGCCAACTGAATGGCCAAGAAAAATCTTAATACCTAAGAAGCTAACAGCTAACAGCAAACAGTCGACTGCATCGGCTAAAAATAGTTTAAACCCACTCCAATAAACTAGAAATTAATGGAATGGTATCACCGAGCCTTTTCCCGCTTGTTTCAGTTGATTTGTGTGTCCTTAGTGTACAGATAGAATCCATTACCAGTCAGTCTGTTGGGGAATACCCTGATGCTTTAGTGAAGAACTGGCGGGTCACAGTGGCTTCATTTGCAACCTAATTCTGAATGCGTTTTCAAGCTTTTTAATCCTGGCTATGGGAACTATCGGCATAAAAATAAATGCAAAATGAATCCAATGAATGGTTCTCTATTAAACTGTATTAGAAATAGTACCGAAGTGTTTACGTATATATGTATATGTATAAAATACACACGTATAGAAATGTAGGTCGGTAGATGGGTATAGTTGGTAGATATAGGTAGGTAGATAGATATGATATATAGAATGTGTGATGGTATCATTCTAGTAATAATATAATTTTCTACTGGGGGACCTGTGTTTATTACTGGTTATTGGGCCTTGACCTGTTCCCCTCTGGCGCGAAGCAAACAAGAGCAGCACAAAACCAGTTAAGCGCTTGAACAAAATGAGACCAGAACTTCGTTTGAATAAATCTACTCATGTCCTCTTCAGACTCCACTTGCCAATTGTTGGTCATTATTAGCACCAATCTCCTTCATAATTTACATTTAAGGAACTTTATTCAGACACAACTAAATTAAATCATGTAATTTACTGAAAACAAACTCGGATTTAAAGCTGCTTATTGATCTAGTAAGAGACAGGAGGAGATTAATTCCCATTCACTCAGCCTCCTTGCATCGGATAATCCTTCACCTATTTATTTCTCATAATTTCACTTTTCCCACAACACAAGCTTTAAATTGTGCCGAGAAATAGCACCCCGAACGCCCGTGTTTGATATCCTTGAGCTGTTTGGCGTTCCTACGCTCCGCTCCGCCCATGTAGTTGCAGGCCTACACATACCCTTCCTGAACCAGCTGGGCGCCACAACACCCAGTCTCCATTTATTCTGTATACGATCTCATATACCAGTGTTACGGTGTAATCCAGGCTTCATGTATTGTCCGATAATACCAGGCATTGCCCTTTGAATATTATCACTAGACGATTGTTTGAGGTCGTGTTTATTGATTCACACGTTTATATTGGAATAGAATATTTTAGATTTGTCCACACTAAATATTTGTATACAGTATGTGGAATTTTATTATGAAGCTTTGCAGTTGCTCAGCAAATTTTGTGTATTAATCATTATTTTGGAAGCAGACTTAAATATGCTATTTTATAAATTCTGTAATCGTAAACTTTACATGGTTTCTTTCCAATGTGTAGATAAATTTATGATGTGGAGATGCCGGTGATGGACTGGGGTTGACAATTGTAAACAATTTTATTTTAAATTCACAAGCTTTCGGAGGCTTCCTCCTTCGTCAGGTGAACGATGTGAAAAAAAAAATTAGATAAATTTAGGCTGCGTGTACATCTGTTGTACTCCTGTATAGCAGTTTCAATTTGCATCGCACGAAAGTTATAAGGGCCGATTTTATCTGTGCTATTACCAGCGGGAGCCTCGCCCGCAGGAGCGCATATTGGGAATCGCAGATACGCTCCTGACCACTTTCCATAGTGGTTGGTGAGCCCCCAATTTTCTGGTATGTGCTGCTAGTTGATTTTGCCTTCTGTAACCCAAGGGAGCCGAGGCCCATCAAAGTGCGCCTAGCGCCACACAGACTGGGATTAGTTAATTCAGCACAAACCTGGATCAAATCTGGGACCTTCCTGGATCAGCTATTCGCTGGATAAACTCTTCGAGCCATTGGAGACACCCAACATAGTGTAAAGAACAGTTACATAAATCGAACAATTTGACAGGATAGAAGGCAATCTTATCTCCTAGGAAAAAGTCCAAAGTAAATCCGATAGCAGGTTGCCACGGGAAATACTAACTCTGGTCGAGTAGAATTTTGCAGTGCGAGTACATTGTAGAGTGTATGTTTAGAGCTTTTGTAATACGTGAAAGGACACTTCTATCAGGATTGCCATAACTTGTATTAAATTATTATTTAAATACTGTTTGCAATCCTGATAAAAATCAGTTTGGAGCTGATTTTACCAGGGCCCCTCTACAACACCTTTAAGTAACACTGTGATTCCGTTTTATGATGTATGCGAGTTGGTAACACCCAATTTGTATTCAGCATCCACATGACGGACAGCATCTCGATGTCACCCTGGGGTGGAAGGAGGGAATACAAACTGAAGCACAGGCCAAAAGAATGGGATTCTGCATATTAAATACCAAGCTGATTTAAAACTATTCATCTGACGAGAAGAAAATTACGCAGATAATCCAAGAATTAATCATTTTATTCATAATATATTTCAGTCCAGCGACTTTGTACATACACACATTAGATACTGGAGTTAAAACACTCCTGCTTGACATTTCCTTAAAACTCTAAAAGGAAATATTCCTTTTAACATGTTGACTTCCACCACCTCAGAAGTAAGCCGCTTAACCTTTATGTTCAGGTAACTTAGTTTTGATGTGTAATGGCATGCAATATTTAAAGAATATTCTATATCCACCAAACACTTAGACATACATGTTTGGGGAGAAACGGACGCAGAGAGGTTTTTTTGGGGGGAAAGGCATCTAGCCTCCATGTTTGAAGGGGGGGTCGGAGAGGGGGGGGGGGAAACTGGCTTAAAATATTAACAGAAATCAGTACACAGCCATAACTGTCTGTAGTAAAGCAATTCACTACACTTCCGAGCACAAATACGTTCGTCTTAGTGTAATCGCACGTAAGAACAACACGTTTTTTTAAATTCTGAAGGGGAGGTGTCTGTCCTATTGATTTTCACATGTTTTCTATGTAAATAAGATGGCGCGTCTTGTCACATCAGGACAACAACATGCGGTTCATTTGTGAATGACGGTGGTGGATGTGATGGATCCACCGGTCTGCAATATAGTTGATCTCTTTACGCACAATAAAAATACCGAAATTAATAATGACTTAAGTAAAAACCCTTAGTTTGTGAAACTATTAAGATCACAAAATACTGTTTACAATACAACACACTGTAATGAAACGCCCAACTGAACATTCCGTTGCCTCCTACTTCCTGTGATTTTCAGTGAGTTTACTCCATAGACATATTACATAGATTTGCATGGCTTTGTCTTAGTCTTAGTATTGAGCTGACAATGTTATCGCTATATGGCAATGGATGGGTCTAGCCAGCAGCAGCTGTGTGCAAGGAAGATTAATTTCGTACGGTTAAAAATTTGTAACCAGTATAGGAATCGCAGCTTTTTATTTAGGATCCAACTTGTATTGTAACAGCGGATACTCAATATAATCCCTAAATTAATATTAACTTAAATAAGAACCTTAGTTTGTAAAACTATTAATATTTCTATATATAGTTAATAAATTTAAAGGGGCAACGTCCGACCTGTGGAATTAGGAGTTCACAGTGATTCAAAGTATCGGATGTTACCATGACCACGGGAATTTAAAGTCGCAACATCGTTTTGCTAAATCTATTCCACTGTTTCATTATTATTACAGTAACCTATCAAGGGACCAAGTTTTTAACCCCGGGTAAGTACATGATTCAGTGGTTTGCTTATTTGGAATTTGATCTGATATTCACATCGATTGCTGGGAAGGGATGTGGCAGTTTTCAGATATAAAGCATCGCTGTTAAGCCAGGCTCCATCGATCAGTTTGTTCTTAAATAATTTACCAACCTGCAGTTTGGAATGGAATGGAATGAGTCACCCCTCACTATTTGCAAAGCTCTTTGACTTGAACATAGTTTGTTCCTATAGAAAGTGATCAATTTCTGTCGATATTAGATTGTACAAACAATCACACGATAACACAGAAAGGAACGGGTGGCTGTGTTCTTGCTACACGCCCCCTCAGTCAAAGTGTGTCTGTCATTAACGGTTAATTTACCGGACAACCACCGTCCTGGGACGAGTCGCTATCAGTACTTTCCCCTGATAACAGTCTGGTAATGTTTGGATTCTGAGTCAGAGACGCAACGCTGTTCCCAATGCTACATGAGCTGATTTGACGGGAAATTTTGCAGATGTCAGACTCTGATCCGTCGTTTTCAAACACCTCCTCACAGTCTAAAGGGTCCATGCTTCTTTCCTCCTCCTCCTCCTCCTCCTCCCCAACCACATCCTCGGCAATGGAGCTGAGCCTGGGGGCACTCTTGCTGTACTCCACTGGGGGTCGATAGGGACATTGGCTGTTCAGGAGTCTCCTGATGGGGATCAAAGGGATGATGACCTCGCCCAGCCGCTGCTGCTGCCGGTGCCTGGCGTCGTCTTGCCTCTTCAGCCTCTTGAACTCGTTGAAAGCCGAGGTGGAAGTCTGGTAGAGCAGAAGAGCCATGGCCTTGGCTTTGTCCGACTTGGAGACGAGCACGGCGTGGCACCTCAGCACCACCGCCTTGTTCTTAACCTGGTGCCGATAGACCCAGGCGAAGATTTTGGAGCGGCTGCCGTCGGCCACGCAGTAAGTGATCCTGTGCAAGAGGTACAGATGCCCGGCTTGTTTCGACTTGTGCTCCGCATGGCTCATCCGGATGCCATGTGGACCGATGGTCAATCTCATCTTGGTGCCCGCGCTGCCCTGGTCGCACTTGGCCCAGATTTTACCCACCGCTTCGTCCGTGCAGCCTTCCCCTTTGGCGTTGAAAGTCACCGCGCTGCCGAGGTACCAGACGGTGTAGGTCGGATCCTCCTTCGTCAGCACCACTTTCTGCCGCTTGGTTTTGAACATGCTCCCGAGGCGATCCAGAGAACACTCGGACCAAATATCAGGGCATGCACGTACAAAAGAAGAGATAAGCGAGCTGTAAGTGAGCCCAGCAGCTAAGCTCTTTGCCTTTGATTTGTTTTCTTCTTCCACCAAGACGAATTTGCTCCTTCTCCAAGGCAACATGATGGTGGTGATGATAACGTGTGAAAGGGGCTGTTATGATTTTAAACGGGGTTTTGCTGATAATACAACCGAGGACCTCTTGTTTTATCTGCGATCATTCGCAGTCGTCAAATGCAAAAGGCACCGAATTAACTGCACACAGACGGCAAGACAGTCCCAGACTGAAGCGTTACCCCGCCTACCTCGCCACAAACCTACTTGCAATGACGTTTGCTGGTTAGTTCGATAGGTGTGGTTTCCCCTCGGAGTCAATGCTCGGGACTGAGCAACGAGCTGCTTATGGCCGGTTTTTTAATAGTTTGTCAACATCTGACCAAACAAACAATCTTGGGCTTGTTACCTCGGAATGCACAAAACGTTCAAGTATTTCACCGAGCTCGCCTCCGCTGAGCATGTTCTTTTTAAGACGAAAATGGGAGGAAAAAAATCATAAAAAGTTTATAGCGTGGTCAAACTTTTATTTTAAAATTGGCTTTATAAGGACAATTACACACGTTACAATAAACGGTTCAGCCGAGAAGAGTAAACACGCGGCGGTTTACAAATGAGTGAACATGCGTTTTATTTATTGCAATTAAACATTTGAAATAGAGAATTCACAATCTGAATAATTTTAACTTCACTCAAGCAGTAGGTGAGAGAATAGATTTCGAATGAATTACAAATGTAATGACAATTTGTAGAGAATGTATTATGTAACCTAAGAGCTGAGATGTAAGTAGCATTTCAGTACAAATATATATTAGATCACCCTTTGTATTTCGAGGTGATTATTTCATGAAGGGTGGGAGGACATTATGTTATTTCATCAGCTTATTATTGATTTTAATGCCAGTTGTAGTGGAATTTCCCCTTAAATTGTGTTATGCATTGACAAAAATCTAACGCTGTGGATTTGTTCAACCTGTTCCGTACAAGCCAGATCCATAATGTTAGCTTAATGTGTGGTTAGGTTCTGGAACACGTTTGTAATCAGAATCTTGTCGGCAGGATTCGTCAATTCCTGCCAAGTTTAGCATAAAATGTGAGGTTTCAACCTTGAACTGTTTATAGATGAGATCTTGTAATGAAACGTTACCAAAAACATTTGGAATTTTGAGAATTGTGGTGGTGGCATTGTGTATCTGCATATGTGTTTGAGTTAGTATGTTTGTATTTGTGTATTTTTGCTTTTGTTTGTGTTCTTATGTTGTGTATTTGTGTTTGTGTTTTTCTGTGTGCGTTGGCTGGTTGTGTGTTGTGTATTTGTGTTTGTATGTTTTTCAGTGTGTGTTGGTTGTGTGTTTGTGTCTTGTTTGTGTGTGTGCAAGACTGTTGTTAAAACTTATTTTGGGAATATTGGAATAAAGAAAATAATAACCTTTAGTTTTACAGCTTATACCTTAAAGGAAACAATTATGAATCAAGATTATGAATGCATAGTTTAGCAGCTAAAAAGTAACTTTAATATTGGACAGGTAATTGTAACCACTGTTGTTGTCAAGCAGAACCCCTGACGTTAAGTGATTCATGTGTGTTGTGTAATTTTCTAAATGTATAGACATTCCTAATGGTTCTTTCCTTTATTACAATCCTGCATTTTAAACATTAAAGATCATCATTAATAAAGAGTAGCTGAGCTGTTCGGAGTCCCCTCAACCACACACAGATCATAGGTTCACATGTGTATGTTTTCACTGAAAACTATTCATTGTTTCCTCCCTTGGACATGCTGCTGTAAAATAAATTTCACTTCCATGTAGCAATTACAGAGGCTTAGAAAATATTGCTTTCTTTCTAAGGGTGAGATCCTTGTCATGCCAGAATACATTAGTATCAATCAAGAGATATTTTCATGAGTTGCAAGTCTGAAGGCACTGTGATATAAATTAGAGCTTGAATGGAGCTTAATGAATTAGAGGTCTTCGAACACAAATCTATAATTTCCTATATTTATACTGCATGTAGGATAACTGGATACACGTCATATGCACATCTATTGCAGGCTGTTACCTCAGGCTCAGCCATTAGCACACAGCAAATAAATAATTGTCTTTCTTATGACCGGCTATTTTAGTTAAAAGCTTTACATAGTAACAGAGGTAGGTTATCCAACCCCTCGAGGCTGTTCCGACATTCAATTAAATCATGGCTGATCTGTATCTTAACTCAATTTACCCGCCTTGGTTCCATATCCCTGAATATCCTTACTTAACAAAAATCTATCAATCTCCATTTTGAAATTTTCAATTGACCCCCAGCCTCAACAGCTTTTTGGGGAGAGAGTTCCAGATTTCCACTACTCTTTGTGTGAAGAAGTGCTTCCTGACATCACGCCTGAATGGCCTAGCTCTAATTTTAATGTTATGCTCCCTTGTAGAATTTACAAAATGGAAACAGGCCATTCAGCCCAACCAGTCCATATCGGTGTTTACCCTCCATGTGAGCAAACAGTTTTGATCATATTTAACTACTCTGTTCCCATATCCCATTATCCCCTTTTCCTTCATCCACCTATCCAACCTAATCTTGAATGCTGACAGTTTCTGCCTCAACCATTAACCCTTGAAGTGAATTCCGCATCCTCACAACTGTGTGTGAAGTTTTTTCCTCCCCACTGTTCTAAATCACTTGCATTTAATCTTGTATCTATGGACCCTGATTCTTGACCCCATAACGATTGGAAACAGTCTTCTTCGATCCACTCTGTCTCATCCTTTCATAATTTTAAACACTTCCTCATAATGTTGTATAATCTGCTTTGTTCTAATGAACAAAGACCAAAGTTTCAAGTCTGTCTTCATTTTTTGTATTTTCTCACCAGACAGCATCCTAGTGAATTTGTGTTGTACCCTCAATATTCTTCCCACAGTTGGAGCCCAATATTGCTCACAGTACTCGAATTGAGGTCTTAAGGGTTATATAGGCTCATCATTACTTCCTGGCTTTTACACTCTGTACCTTTTGAGATAAACCTAGAATTTGATTAGTTTTTTTACAGCCTTACCAAACCGAGGTACCGCCATTAATGTCCTGTGAACCTGTAGCCCTCCTCCCCCCCTCCCCCTCCTCCTTGTCCACAGCACTGTGTGTACTCCCAGAGTATAATTACTACACTTTTTTTAATCAAGAGCATCACCTCAAACTTAGTGACAATGAATTCCATCTGCTACTTTTTAACCCATCCCCATCCCCTCCCCATCTTATCACTATCCCTTTGCACCTTCCTTTGGTCTTCTAAAGAATAAGTATACCTCCTATTTCGGTGTCATCCGCATATTTTGACACCATTCCCTCTAGGCCTCTATCCAAATCACTGATGTACACATCGGACAAATGTAGCCCCAGAATGGAGTGCTGTGGCTTCCAACCACTTGGCGGTGGGGGGGGGGGGGGGGGAACTGCCTGTAACTCCTACTCTGTTTTCTCCCTTCTAATCAATGTTTAACCCAGTTTGCAATCCTCTTAATTACCCTAATCGAACCTGGTGCCCTAGTTTTTGTACTTAACTTTCTAGTTGTATTGTAAATCTTACAATATTGTGGTCATTACTCCCAAGGTGCTCACCCACGTTTAGTTCAACTACCTGATCTATTTAATTACTATTCAATTACTCATAACCAGCTTTAGCAACACCTCCACCCATCTAAACCTACCAATATATTGCTTGAAGAAAGAGTCTTATACACATTTTAGGAATTCCATTCCCTTTTCTCCATTTACTCCCTCTCTGTCCCAATCAATAAGTGGATAATTAAAATCTCCCAGAATAATAATTTTGTTACACCTACTCATCTTTCTCATCTGACTGCAGATTTCCTTTCTATTTCCTTCCAGAAGTCTGTAATGCACTTCTACTAATGTAACAAGCCCCTCTTTTAATCTTTGAGCTCCATCCCATAATGACTGTCTGTAGCCCTTTCTTGTCTACATCAACTCTCTGCAGCATTCATTCTCTCTTTTACCAATATTGCCACTCCACCTCCTTTCTTACCTGTTATTTTCCATTCTTGACAGTTTGCATCCAGGTTTTTGGTCATGCTATTGTCTGTCTCTTTCTGTAAAATAATTGCTTCCCGTTCCCCCAGTTTATTTCCTACAGTCTGCACATTGCAATATTTCACTGCTGTTTGTGGGACCATGTTGAGTGCAAATTGGCTGCTGTGTTTCCTACATTACAATGGTGACTAATCTCAAAAGTATTTAAATGGCTATAAAGCACTTTAGGATGCCCTGAGCTCACGAAAGGCACTTTAAAAATACAAGTTCTTTCTTTCTTGCTAGCTTAAGTAAATATCAGTGTTCTGGGGTTTTATAAGTTGCAATGATTCACATAGGGAAGAGTAATGCTAGTGGAGCTTTCTCCACAACTTTTGATGACAGCAAAAACGTATTGAAGCCTAATCACAACCATGACCTGTCAGACAAGTTGGTCATCTTTCTCTTCATTCCATGTTAGTCATCAGCCTCCTTCAAATTGTGCAATCTCAGCCTCAGTGCACAAAATTTTCATTCCCTTTACAGTGAAATTGTTGAATTACTCAATCTTGATCTCTTCCAAAGATTAGTTTTTAAAGGCAATGACCTTTCAACTCTTCTAAGATCAAGTAGGATCGATAATGCGATGTTGTGGTGTAGAAAATGCATAGGCTTAGCTAACATGAAAGGTGGTGGGAGCCTGCGTATCAACTGTGTTCAAAGCTCATTAGCACTGCATTAAATATTTAAATGAGGGGAAATACCTAAACCTGGCGCCAGTTGCTGAACAGCACAAGTCACAGCAGCACCCTACGGCTCCAAAAGGGGACACACAAAGCCTGGGAACAGCTAAAGAAAATTGGTCAATTTTTTTTTTGGATTTCCCTCAAGGAGTAAAGGCCCAGCCCTTTAAAGGTAATCAATCCTTCTGCTCTCAGCAGATGTAGGTCCAATGTGTCTGGCCTCTTGTCCATCCCCCAGGCCCTTTGCCCCATCATTGGCATTGTGCCTTCAGCTGCCTAAGCCATTAGCTCTGGAATTTCCTCTTTAGACCTCTACTGCTCCACCTCTCCTCCTTTAAGATCTACCTCTTTTGATCAAGCTTTTAGTCACACCTCCTAATGCCTAATGTTATTATTTTGCACTGACAATCAGCATTTTGGAGGCCTGGTCAGCATATCATTATTGGCTGACACAAATCAGCACAACCTGGCCTGCTTTGACCCACTCCGGTCCCCAGTTCCACTCCCACTGCTTCTGCTCCCCCTCAACCTCGCTCATCTCCGATGGCTTATACTCTTGGACAGGCCCCCCTCCTCCTATCAGTATTTTCCCAACGACAATGACTGACTGCTGCCTGTGCATACTGTAGGTAGGACTTATTCCTGCCTGCAGTATACAAAGGCAGTAATGTTATTAGCATTGGAAACATTGACAGGTGGAGCAGGGTCTCAAGACTGGGAAGGAAGAGAAATGGTTGGAAAGAAAATGGGGATACACTGTTGGCAAGGGAAAAGGGGGGAAATGGTTGGGAAGGAGAATCAGTAGAAAGGGGAGGGGAAAGGTGGTTACAGAGAGAGAGAAATGGTGGGGAGTAAACAATGACAGTTAATAAAGGAAATTGTTGGACCAGCTGACATCCTGGCTGATTTTTCCCCTTCCTAGTTCAGAGATGCTCAGGCCAGTGGTATCTCCCCAACCATTGCTCTTGCTCAAATCATTTAAAACAGAACAGAGTGAAATGTATATCTGGGATTTTGTGCTCTATATGCCACTAGCTCCAAACCAATAACCCATTGGAACAGGATGTTATGCAACCTAGATTGTCATCTGTGGTCTCCATGTTAATAAATCTGCAGAATTTGCCAAAGGGACTAAGGACTATCTTGGAAAGCTGTATCCTTGAATAATCTTCATAATGTATGAAATGCATAACATAATTCACAACAGAAATCGTGGCATACTCACTCTGGATGTCTGTTTTGCTATTTTATTTATTTTAATAAATACGGCTGAATTTTTATAAGGGCATAATTATTTTCCCAGAGAAGTTTATGCAGTGATTAGAATTGTGCTTGAATCAGCATTTCCATAAACTGCAGATAGAAGCAAATCCTTTTCACGCAGCCCATTTGTTCAGCAACTAAAGAAAAAAAACAAAATCCATTTTTTACTCAAAATTGATCCAATTTCTAAAATGTGCTTCTGTTGCCAGATGAAATATGTCAAAGAATTAATTGTATTTAGCATTTCGAGCACTATAAATCAAACAATGTTATGCTTGGATCAGGAATCTTACTTAAGATTTGTCTCTGAGGTGAGTCCAAGCTTGTGGGTTCAAGCCCCACTCCAGGACTTGAGCACATAATCTAGGCTGACACTTCAATGCAGTACTGAGGGAATGGGGCTTTCGAATGAGGCGTTAAACTGAGACCCTGTCTGCCCTCTCAGGTGGATGTAAAATTCACATGGCACTTTTCAAAGAAGAGCAGGGGAGTTCTGCTGGTGCCCTGGCCAACATTCATCCCTCAATCAACATTACCAAAACAAACTAACAGGCCATTTATGTCATTTGTCATTCATGGGACCATCTTGTAACCAAATTGGTACCACATTTGCCTACATAACAACAGTAACTACACTTCAAAGGTATTGCATTATCTGTGAAGCACTTGGGATGCCCTGAGAATGTGAAGGCGCTATATAAATGCAAGTTCTTTCTTTAAGGGAGACGGTAGCCAAGAAATTCAATTATTTCAAGCAGGGGGCTGCTCACCTGATTATTGCATCAGGCAGGCCTTGGGTATAAAAGGAGTGACTGAGGAGGCCCCTCCTCAATTTTCAACTGCTGGCCGCCGTTTCTCAGGTGCAAAATGGATGGCTGTGAGCTGAATTTCTTCCCCTCTGAGCCCAGTTGCACAACAGATACTGGTCTGAGTCCAGTACCCACATAGACTGATGCCTAGCAGGCATACCTGAATTAGACTGCTGGCTCCATATCACTCCCAGACCAGAGCAAATTGAATTCTGTGTGTGCGTGCTTGCATCTATGCATAGAGCTCTGTTTACTGGCATCTGAATGCTTTTTAATTTTTAGTGTTAATCGAGAGTCAGTGGTTTAGTCAGATCTCAGGTAATCTTAAGAAAAAAACAGCTGAGAAATTAAGTTCAGAAAGTTTTACATTTTGCTTTTCATCAGTTAGTTATTCGCCACCTAGTGTGAAACTGTCCAAAAAACATGAGATATATACACATGTGTATGTATACATATATTTACGTGATTCTCTTCTATGTTTATAGCCTTCCAGCAATCACACGGGCTGCGGACGAAACGATAGAATGTGAGAACGGGCACCTACCCAGACTCAGCCAGCATTACTCAAATAGCCAGCAGATAGCACTGAAGTATAACTTGACTGTGCCAATTTCCTCACCCTCACGTCAGCTGAGATTGGCAAGTTGAAGTCTGAGTGCAAACATCAGCTATGGCTCGGTATCAAGCCTGAGTCTGTCAGGCAGCACACAAATGCATTATGTCACAAAGCTGCCTTGTAGAACAATTTTTAATCAACAACACTTTCCAACATCCAATCAGACAATGTTCTAATACATAAATGCTTCTCTTTCATGATGTCTCTAGGTATAAACCTAATTCTTTGGTCATTAAATGTTCTACTATTCTGGTCTTTATCAGTCCGGCTAATGCCTCCAAATAATTCAAATGAAACCATTTTGCCAATTTAATTCATGCTTTCATGGACATGATGAGGAACAAAATGCCTCTGAGAAAGCTTTGTTAAAGTGGATGACTGAAACATTTACTGCAGCTTTCTGAAAAATATCAGTTGATAAAGCAAAATGAATTGGAATAAAAGGCAGACTGTGTGTGGATCCCTCTATTATGCAAATATATCTATTGCATATTTACTTCACAAGATGTTTAGTACAATATATCTATATGTAATATATATAACATGGCAAACGATATACAATACGTGTCAGTTAATGACCATCTTACCAACTTCTCGACAGGAAATGGTTTTCAGGTATTTATTCATTTCACATAAAGCCTCTCATTCTTTGCCTAACAAGGACAACTGGATAAAGGTAATGTTTTGCTCGTTGTATGAATGTTTCTTTTTTCCCCATAATTCTCTTCTCCTATCCCTCCCTTTTCGAAGACTGTGACTCATGTTAGGGTTTGGTGGATGCTGGCAGCCTTCTGTATCTCCAGCAAAGTGGCCATTCGTTCCATGTGAGCCTGCACAATGAGCTTGGACTGTGAGTGCTGGCAGGCTATTTAACCATGGAGGGCATCACAGTTGAGCCTCATCGTGTCCCCACTTGATGTTTGCACATACCCACTTCCATAAGGTTTCACTGGATAACAATCAGGAGTGGGACTGGATGAGTTTTCTCTCCTCCCTAGTCCAGGATACTGAAATCAATTGTAGCACCCTGACAGCTGCACCACCTAAGATTGGCTAACTCAATACAAACCAGGGATCATAGCTGGTGCCTTCCTTGTCTGCGTAACTCAGTGTCATATGATGTGGTTACTTACCCAGTGAATCATCAGGGGAGCTTTTATACAAATGTTTCTATTAACAGTTTTATATTAAGAGGCTGCAATAATATGCTTTTCTTTCTTTCAAGCCACATATATTGTAACTTGTGATTGCTTTCATTACAGACATTGTGACATGCTCCTTTGTGTCACATTGCAATGTCTTCCTTGCGTGTTGTTGCTGCACATTTTGCTCTTTTCTTTCGTATGATTCAGACATACACCCACACTATAGTAGTGGCTAATAAGCCAACAGTGGATTTAAGAATATAAATAATTGATCTGTCTCATGCATAAAAGTTGGAAGTGGAATATTCTTCAATCATATTACATGGGGGATTTCAATCCCAGATCTCTCGCAAAAAGCTACAATCTTGAAATTCAGCTGCCATAAGTATTCAGCAGTCTGGACCCCGTTGCTGCAGACCCATACAACAGATCTCTTCTCATTAGTCCAGAAAACACTGTGCAAAGGGACGAAGTGATAATGCTGCTGAGGCAATTTATGGGGCTGAGTTGCATTCTGCATTATGGAACTATCCAGAATCTGGCTGTCCAGATAACATTCTTTCTCAGTTGGTGCCGTTATAGTGAAAGAAAGTTGAAATTAATCAGCTGAAGAGAAAGAGTGACCAACTCAAAAACACCCCTCGGAAAGGTGGCAGCACCCCTGTGCACATCTGACTGGTTGTGCCATTCCACCTGCGTCTGCCTTAATCCTGTAGTGCGTTAAACTACTGAAGAAACAATGTACCCTTCCTGCAAGTGCTGAGATGAGGATGTAAAATACTGCTATATCAATGTGAAAACCAATGTACCATTTTTCCCTTTATCTTGTCTGTTAATTATTTAATGTTTGCCAGTTTTTCAGTTTCAATTTGGAATCTTTCTAATAATATGCCTTTATTTCCTCAAGGCATTTTCATTTGTATGCTAAGCAGTATGTATAATGGTAAGATAGATCTGGATATGCTTTTATTCAGTTACTAATTGTAACTATTTAAGAATTTCTTAGTTTCAGTGAAGGGGATTATGATTTAAGTCAGATTTTTCAAACCTTATTTCAATGACAAAATCCAATCAAACTAAATAAACTGAAAAAGATGTATTTACTACAGCCTTTCATGCCAAGTAACTGGACATCACTACTGAGTTTTTTCACCGGTATTGATGAGAAAGTATTGACCTTTTTTGGATCTGTACTTGTAAATATTGACTGCGTACTATAGTTTTATTGTTACTCTGGTTGTACTTATGATTTAATGGCATACCTTAGTTCATCATAAAGCTAGATTTTAACCTTGGATTAACTATGGAGCAATGCAGCAATTTAAATCCCTGTAAAAGGTAACTCCTTGTGGATGAGATTATTCTTGGTGTACAGACGGTGTGTTCAGCAATAAGCCTCACCCCATCACTCAGCAACAACACCAGTTCAACGATATGCCAGCACAGAGACACGCACTCTGGAGGATATTAGTGATTTAGAAGTGAAAACATGGACATGCAAGTGCTAAAATATTAATTGAAGAAGAGCTGGCTGCTGAGTAGAGATATGGCTTTACCATTGGTCGTGCAGAGTCACTTCATGATTCTAACTTCATGGGGTTAGTTATGAAGCAGAAAACACTTCCTGACAATGAAATGGTGCACAATTTACTTGCCTCCTTGTGGGTCATAACGTAAGCAGTTGGCACACAGCTGGGTGTTGATGTGCACCAAGGGTTTTCTGTTCTGCAGACTGCTACTGAGCAAGATGCTGGCTCAACTGTACCTGCCTTAGGCTTGCAAGTGCTGAGTACAGTTGCAGGAACTCTCAAAGGTATCCCTGTAGCAAACTCATGGATTTCTGTGGTGTATTTTACATGGCTTTAGATAGTTAGGGTAAATGTTATTTAAAAATTGCTTTCAGCCAGCTGTATCTCATGATGAAGCCCACTGTTTCAGTGACAATGGTGCCCAACACAATTAACTGGCTGTACAATCAGACCATAGTAATTGGAAATGTCTGTCCTGGGTGAATTTTTATTGTAACAGCACTTTTGTTCAAAAATTAACAACAAGAAATTTGCATTGACAGAGAAAAACATTCCAAGGTGCTTCACAGAGGAATTAGAATGAACTCTGAGCTTAAGTAGGGGAATTAGGAAAGGTGACCAAAGACTTGGTCAGATAAATAGGTTTTGAGAAGGTGAAGAGGGAATTCCAGAGAGTAGGGCCGAGACACCTGGATAGTAGCCTCACCTTCAGCCATCTAGGCCTTAAGCCCTGAAATTCCACCCTTAAACTTGGGCTCCCATGAGTCCTTGTATCAATTGTTCTAAATTATTTATTTTTTGTCCCCAGCATAATTACTGTTGCCAATAGGCTTCCCAATGGAGTTCTCCCATCTGATATGTTCAGGAAAAGAGGATGACCCACAAAGCAATGGCAGGCAGGTCAGGCTGTACAAAAGATGCTCTGTGCTGACCTAATAGTATCTGCACACCCACATCTGCAGACCAGTTGAAGTCTGCACTTGGTGCTGTGAATAATTTTACAAATGAGCTTATCCCAGAGAACTGAGTGATATTAGCATTTTACCATTCAGCAGGATTGCACTAGTTCTTAACCATTCAAAACTGACTTACAACAATACACAAAAAAATCTCCCTCTGAAGCTGCTTGCTGAGGTTGAATCTGATGAGTCTGGAGATGACAGAAGAATGGGTTACGGTATCGACTGCAGTGGGAACGAGGTAGGGGCAGAGGCAGATGATATTGTGGAGGTGGAAGTATGTGCTCTTGATGGCAACGATTTAGAGTTTTAAACTCAGCTCTGGGGTAATCAGGAAGCCAAAGTTTCTGACCATCTGGTTCAGAGGGAGATGGAATCACTGATAGGGGTATAGAGATTTTGATGGAGGCCAAATACAATGGGCTCGATTTTGGGATCGTGTTTCCGGCGGGTTCCCAGCGGGGCGGCCCCGAAAATCCCGATATCCGGTCACGTGACCGGATCGCGACAAAATCCCGGCCACTTCCGGGTACCGCGCTGACGTGCGGGGCTGCGCGCGCAAGCCCCGCTGGTGGGAATCCCGCAGGCAATTAAAGCCAGCGGGGCTCCACTTGAGTGTACTTACCTTGCTTGTTGTGGTCAGTTAATGAGCTGAAGCAGCTGTCAAAAGAGGAAGTGTGGGATTTTAGGTTCAAGGCAGTGAGTTTCACACACTGGGGGAAACAGTCCCTCTCCAACCAGGCGTGTTGCAGCCAGCAGCCTGTGGCAGGTGCCAAGGTGCGCTCCACGGGGGAGAGCCCTCACCCACGCAGGAGGCCACCGCATCACATAGGGCAACCCCTGCCCTCCACCACCCCCCGCCAAGCCAGAGGACAGACCGACACGAAACCGCAGCCCCAGTCCGAGGAAACACCCACCTACCCTGCACAACCCCTCAGACCAACACCTGCCAGATGGGTGGTGCGTTGACATCGTCGGAGGACGAACAGGATGACCAGCCCCAGCAGCCTCGCAGTCCACGCCGTCCGCCTCGGAGACGTGGGGCCCCCCAACACGGTGCGGTGGCACACCCACCTGCACAGCAGGAGGGAGGGCAACCGCAGAGAGAGATGCGTCGCAGGAGGCACTACCCTCCGCACAGGGTGTACAGAGCGAGGCTCAGCTTCATGGACCTCTCCGAGGAGCAGTGCATACGTCGGCTCAGAGTCAATTGCCAGGTAGTCGCCGACATCTGCAGCCTCCTTAACGACGAGCTGCTCCCTGATGGACCAAGTAGCATCTTCCTACCTGTCGCCGTCAAAGTCACCACTGCCCTCAACTTCTTCGCATCCGGTTCCTTCCAGGGTGCCACCGGGGACATCACCGGGGTCTGTCAGTCCTCTGCACACAAGTGCATAAGGCAGGTCACCGATGGGTTGTTCCGCAGGGCCTCGCACTACATCAACTTCGCCATGGACGAGCGCAGCCAGATGTAGAGGGCGGTTGGATTCCATGCCATGGCCGGCTTCCCACGGGTGCAGGGTGTAATCGACTGCACCCACAACGCAATACGGGCACCTCCGCATGAGCCAGGGCTGTTCATCAACAGGAAGGGGTATCACTCCATGAATCCAGCTCATCTGTGACCACCGCCAGAGATTCCTACACGTGTGCGCCAGATACCCCGGCAGCTGCCACGATGCCTTAGTCCTCAGGGAGTCCGCCGTCCCGCCCATCCTGCAGGCGCCCAACGCCGGCAACGGCTGGCTCCTCGGCGACAAGGGGTATCCCCTACACACGTGGCTCATGACACCTCTGAGGAACCCCATCACCGAGCCGGAGCGTCGGTACAATGACAGCCACACTGCTACCAGGTCTACAATTGAGCAGACCATAGGGCTTCTCAAGATGCGCTTCAGGTGCCTTGATCGTTCTGGGGGAGCGCTGCAATACACACCATTCAGAGTGGGACGAATCATAGTTGTCTGCTGTGCCCTGTACAACATGGCCCAACAGAGAGGGGTGCCGCTGGAGGAGGCCCCATCCACACCCGCCACCCACATTGAGGAAGGCGAGGGCGAGGAGGAGGAGGAGGAGGAGGAGGCGGAGGAGGAGGACGCGCCAGAGGATAGTGGACGACCCATGCGCCGAACCACGACTCACCGGGATGGTCGCCGGGCCAGGGAGGCACTCATACGTCAACGGTTCTCCTAGAGTCAGACACTGCGAGGCGCTCGCATCTCCTCACCTGCACATGCGAGCGGCCATACCAGCCCCCTCCACTGAAGAGTGTTGCCAGTAATCCTGCACCCGCAGCAGTGTGCCCAATGGGTGGCAGCAGGTGTTCGCCGTCATGATGGCCTCCACGGAACGCACCTATTGCACAGGCCGCGGAAGAATGGACGAGAGGTGGCAGGAGTGGTGAGAATAGAGTATTTAATATCTCCAATGTGACATTATATAAAAAAAAATGTACAAATTAATAAACACCCTGGTGTATTCCCTTTGTGATTATAACGCCTTTGCAATTCTTTTCCGGGAACCCCTACGTGGTGCTACCCCTGTGGCTCCAGCAGAGGTAGTGGCAGGTTGCTCGTCTTCTTGCCTTGACCGGGTAGATGCTTTTGGCGGACGGCCCCTGGGTTTCGGTGCCCGTGACGGCACCTCCACAGACTGCTCCTCCTGCACCGGGGCAGGGGCAGACTCGGCCACCTGGAGAGGAGGCACCATTGCGGGTACTGGTTGAGAGGTGGGCGACGGGTGGGACGTGGGGGCGCCTTGAGAAGCGTCCCCGCTTCCATGTCCCCGGTCACCATCATCCCTCTCCTGGCCTCGGCCCACATCACCCCTTCCACCCTGCTGGACGGCAGTTTGGATGGCATATGTGAGGCCTTGCAAGGCCACCCCTAGTGTATCCGTCAGCCTGTTGATGGCGGCGGAATGTGACTCACCCTGAATCCGTACAGACGTTGTCAGGGCCTGCAAGGACTCGATCTGGAGCTGTGCGTGACGCTCGAGGGAGGCCAGCCTGTCCTCCACCGCAGACAGTCCCGCACCTACCTGCGACACTGTGTCGCCGGTACCCTCCTGTGCCTGCGCCACCAATGCCCGCATGCAGGAGTTGGACTCCTCCATCGCCTGCGCTATTGTGGACAATGCGCGCGGCACCTCTCCCAGTACCTCAGCAATTAGCTGGTGCCCCTCGACGACTCTCCTTTTCACTGGTGGCCCCCTGGGTTCAGCATCTGGGTCCGGCTGAGCAGAGCCTGGAGATGAGTGCTCCCTCCGTCGTGGACCCTCCGCGGCTGCCCCTGCCACCAGGGTCTGCTCATGCTCACTCGTGCGCGGTGACTCACCAAGTGCTACCCCAACTAGTTGGCGAGGGGGACCCACCGAGGTGCGTGTCTCTGCGCTGGTGGATGGTTGGCTCTGATGTGACGATGCACCCTCAGAGACCGCCATGTCCTCTGAGGAATCGCCCTCCACGATCGCTTCACACACAGACGGACCTGCAAGAGAACAGAGGGCACTTTGAGGCATGTGGACCAACTTGACAGTGCGCCTGATGGCAGGTGATGATACGGTAACTCGCGATCATGGGTGTTGAGTGTCAGCTTTCCCTTACCGGCCGTTTCGGCAGCGACACACTCGCCATCAGCCACCGACAGGCAATGTCGCGTGCGGGCGAGGTCGAGCGCCTCCACCTCGGCGTCGGTGAGCTCCACCACTTGCGGCGGCCCACCTCCGGTGCGTGCCCTTTCCCGATCGTTCTTGCTTCTCTTCTCCTGTGAAGGCAAAACACAGATGTGTGAGTGGGTGCGTATTGCATCGTGAGACGCATCGAGCATCGGTGTGGTTGGGTTGAGCGTGGCGCGGATGGATGGGAGGATGCGTGGACCACGTGCCCATCCCATTGCATGGGGATTGGGGTGTGTGGTAGTGTTCGGGTGGGGTCAGGGACGGTGGGTACTTGCGTGCACGGCGAGGATGGTGAATGAGTGGCTGTGAGGATTGCTGATGGAGCGCAGTGGTGGCTGTGCAGGAGGGGTTGTGATCTGTTTGGCGTGATGGTGGGGACGGGATGTGGGTGGGTGCGTTGGTGTACTCACCTTGCCAGACCTAGTCAGGTCATTGAAGCGCTTGCGGCACTGCTCCCAAGTCCTTGGGGTGTTGCCCCTGCTGCTCACCTCCGCCGCCACCTCTGCCCATGCCTTCCTGATGGCGGCGGCAGGGAACTTGCGTCCATCTTCTGGGAAGAGCGTTTCCCTCCTCCTCCTCACGCCCTCCAGCATCAGCTGCAGTGCCAGGTCTGAAAAACGGGGCGCAGCCTTTCCCCTTTGCTGAGCCATCGTCTCAAACCTCTTGATTGCAGCAGGAGGGGCTTTGGGAGACTGCCCCTTTAAGTGGAGCTCCTACATCGCGTCGACGGTACTGCGCATGTGCAGCCGGCCGGCACGCAGCTGGGGAGCGGAGAACCCGGAAGCAGGGCTTAATCAGGTCAATTATCCCGCGATCGCGTGGGGGACGCACACGATTAGCCGTCCGCGTTTTCCACGCTCCCGGAGGACCACCCGCTGGGAACCCGCAGGCCTGCTAAATTCGAGCCCAATGGCTCTGGTCTTCCCATTGTTCTGGTTCATCCTTGGACAAGCAGCCTCACTAGCACATGTCAGAAAATGGGTTTATGTCTTGGAGCTCTATCTTTGGCCCATGCTCACCATTAGTGAGGCTCGATACTCATGGTGGAGTCTCACAAAATTACCCCTCAGAAGTCCCTTACACTTGATGTTAGAAGTGAGGGTACAGCAGGTGGGGTAAGAGGCCAGAGGAAGTGGTTTATCCATTGCAAAGAGGAATCTAGGATTGTCCTTCTCCCCGATGATCCTGGAATAGTAGAAAGTTTTAGCCACAGAGGGGGAGGCATAATATTGCTTGGTGTATCGTAAATACCTAGAACAGTCATGTACCAGATGCACTCCAGTCTACTGGCCTCAGACTTGAGTTTGGGAAGGTGGGGGATCTGTACCAGGGGAAAAATGGGAATAGAAGATTGTGAGCACCTGTTGAGCAAGTCAACAGTGGCATAGGTGGCATTGTGGGTGAAGGGCTACATGAGAGGGAGGTGAGAGCTAGAGTGTGACTGTGAAGAGATGGGGAGATGTTTGTCCCCAGAGGCAGAAGTGGGAGTGGAAATAGGCAGGGGGACGTGGACAGTGAGGGAGATGAGGAAGTGATTGGAGACAGCCTTGTACATCGTCAGATTCAACCTCAGCAAGCAGCTACAGAGGGAGATAGAATGGGGCACTTGTTTATGGTGTGGACTTTGTGGCAGAAGCAAAACTATGGTGGTTGTCTTTATAAACACTGCTTATTTATTGGCAAGAAATGTTCTTGTTTGTTCCATGTGATACAAACACTGCATGATCTTTGTTCTAGCAGAACAAACTCTTAGTTCCCCCTCTAGTGTCTGGGTGAATACATTACATCACTCTCTTTTCTATAAGATGGACTGAGAACTTCTTTAAAAAACAGGCTTTCTAAACCATAACATGCAAACAGTGTAGTCTTTTAGGTATAATGGGGTCTCCAGTTCCTCAAAAGAAGACTGCAAGTTGGTTGTGCTATATCCTTTTATGTAGTTTGTTTGAGATCAGGTGGAGTGATTAACTTGAGTGTAGAATGTTGAGCTATAAAATTAATGATTTTTCCACTCTCTCCAAATAATAACCTGTGACAGCATCCAGATCAGCGTATATTGATATTTAGTCATGAGGGTTATCAGATCATCAGATTTGACTTTCAGCAACCAGTACCATATCCTATAAAGTTTAAACTATGACATGAAGCATATGGGAATCAAAGGTTTGTGATCTGTTAGTGCCTTAAATTGTTGATCATCGCTGTATAGGTAGAATCATTACACAGCCTATATAATTGTCAATGTTCCACGCTCAATCTTGTAGTAGTATTGCTTTATAGAATTGAGTGAATGATTGGCATGGATGATAGCATTCCTTAGGTGCAGTGGAAAAATAGGCTTCCATTTTTTTTTACTTAAAATGTTATCTCATACTGAGAATTATTCCAGTGCACAATGTATGAGCTGAAAATGTAAAATAAAAAGATGGTTGGCCCAGGGAGACGAGAATTTTCTGGACCTGCCAGCAGTCCAAGAGTTAATTAATTAGAGACATAAAACATCTGTTAAAGCAATTATTATGGAACTACCTGCCATAAATAAGACAGCCAGTGATTTCTCACTTCAAGTACTGGATTACTCATGAGCAATATAGATCACAAATGAAGTGGGGTTAAATTTCACATGAATAATGTTTTATCCACATTACAAAACTATCAGCAGCAATGTCTTACTAGTAGAATCTTAATTTCAGTGCAAACCTTATTTTATGCTAAGTAGAGATGTTCTCACTAACACATACCGTCAGTTACACACAGACCTAGAAACAGCCTCTGTGTCCGCAAGTGTTTCACTTATAGCTGTGAAAATCATGGTCACATAAACTTCTATGCTACTTGCTCTACCCAAGCTCAAATGAGTGATAATGCAAGCATTACACAATCAACTTATGTCTACCCACATGCAAGACACCACAGACACATTACTAATTGAGACTTTTCAATACATATATTTGCCCAAAGCAGAGGAACAGCAGGCATCAATTCAACAGAGGTTTTATGCCACAGTTAATTTTTCACAGGTGCTTAGTATTGTCAACTGCACATACAGTGACGTAGTGCTCTTGTCCAGAGAGCTTTTCCATGTATGAACAGGAATAGTTTATTTTCAATGAATTTACAGGTTGTTTATTTTGCTCAGAATATCATTGCACATATATGTGCCAACTACCCCTGCAGGGTGACATAGAAGCTTTGGAAAAGGTTCAGAGGAGGGCTGCAAAAATGGTACCCATCTTAAAAAAAACTTGAGTTGCCCAGAAAGGATTAAAAAGCTGTGTCTATTTGCTTTGGGAAAGGTAGACTCCGGGGTAATCTGATAGAGGTGTCTAAAATAATGAAGAGACTAGATTTTGTTCATATTGATAGATAATTTCAATTAGCTAGGTTAGAGAAGGCCAGGGATTATTCATATAAATTAAGCAAGGGCAAACTAGGTTAGATGTCAGAAGGTTCTTTGCTTCCTAGAGGATTGTAGACCTATGGAACAAGTTGCCGGCTCGTGTGGTGTTTGCTAATTCACTGCATAACTTCAGAAGAGAGCTGGATCAGGTCCTGAATGGGGTAGAGTTCACAGCATACAAAAGGTAGGAGGAATACTAAATAATATAAATTATGGTCAATGTGGACTCCTGGACTAGTTTGGATGATCTAAGGAGGTCAGAGAGGAATTTTCCAGACTGTTTTCCCCTAAATTGTGCTTGAGTTTTTAAATCTGATTTTTTGACCTCTCCCAGGAGATTAATCTCATCACAATGCGCTGGTTTATATACTTTTAACTGTTTAGGCCATTTTGATAAGAGACCTATAATGTGGACGCTCAACATGACTTGATCATGCTTTGTTCACATGCAACTTTTACATCTCTAAACTACAGAGTACATGAACAATACTTCTAGATTACATCAGACAAGGGCTTAATTTCCAGCTAGCTAAACTGCTTAAAATTATTGACAACAGGTATTAATTTCATGGCCTAATTTATTATCACTGGTAAATTTATATCTGAGAAATTGTTACATTGTTCGATATCATTTAGATGGTAAATATATGTAAATTGTCTAAACTGATGCAAAGGAGAGAATCATGTCGTTATTTATATTTATCTATTTGCTCACATTCTCTTCCTTTGGAATTATCTTGTCCCTAAACTTTAAGGTGGATTAAGACCGTGTTCTAAAACTGGACTTGGGCTAATCAAATTGAGGTCTTCTCTAAGGATCAATAAATAATGAAACACAAGGTGGAAAAATGATTATCACTTTTCCTTTTTTTCCATTTGATTTGGAAATGAACAGACAAATAATTCGATTAATTCTACTTTTGTAGGTTTGTTATCTTAGGTTGTCTAACTGGAACTAGCAACTCCACTCCAATCCCTTTGTTAATGACCTGAAGAAAAGTGCTCAGGCCATGGAGCTCTGGATCTTTACAATATTCCCTTGTCTGATCTCCATATTTTAAGACAGTCTATTATATCAGTTTGAAAAAAAAAATGAACAAAATTAAAGTGTTAGTCATTAAAGAACTATCCAATTTTGAACTGGAGAATTATACATGTAGCCCCTTATGACTCTGGAGGACTGTTCCATTGGAAAAAAGAAAAGTGCCAATTCTTCCTGGAACATGGCTACAATACTTTACATTCAACATCATATTTTTATAGATGTTTAACCAGCTAACCTATATGTTCCTGTCCTCACATAACATCCAGCAGAGATCAGTAGACAGCGAACAGGAGAGGAAGCCCTATCTGATATTTCCTCTCTCCGGCTCAGAATCACTGTGGCTAAATAACCAGTTGTAGTACCACTAATGCCATCCCAGGCAAGGTGAACTGACTCAGCACAGACCACAGACTGTACATGTAACATTCAGTAGAATTGGGCCTCACAGGGTGAGGAAAGCCATTTTACAAGCCAGGTGCTGCAAGGATTTAGGAAGAGGCGGAACACAGTTTATGGGATTAATGGCTACCTCTCCATTAGTGTTTACTGCATCAGGTATGGGAGCAGTTTGCTGAAAATAGGCAGCACCAGACAGCCACCATAGTCCCAATGTGGCTGACTTACGACAATGCACAGGTCAGCCAGACGACATACTAAGGAAATACTTTAGAAGGAGTGGGAGCCTTGATGTTGCTTATCAGAAACAAAGTACAAGAATCAAGGATCACTAGCATTGTTGTACCAACTCAAGCTGCCAATATTCACATACTACATAATCGATTAAATAAATGCACAACACTTGATTTGAGCAGTGTGATAAGTATTTATTTGCAATTGGTTAAAATATAGCAGGAGCCCAGCATTAGAAGGCATCTGAAGACATAAGTACAACAGTGTAGAACAAGGTAGTTTGGGCAATTACTGGGCAGATGTGGTTTGTCCCCTTAAGAAATGTGTAGCTGTGGCATTCCTTAGAATACATCTAGAACTGATGGTCAATACTGATCTTTCCTGCTGCATTGTTTGTAACACTGCTAATTCCTCATTGGCTTTTTCACCCTTACTTTGCCGTGGCTTTGTCATCATGGTCACTGAGCTGCATGCTGAGGCATCTTTTCAGTGTGAAGTTATAAACCATGCAGCAGACAATATTCTGGAAACCCTGGGATGAGTTGTACTATCCCAAGACTATCCCAATTGGTTTGACATGTGAAACACTGCTTCAAGATATCAATGGTGTGTTTGATAATTATGGTTCATGTATGAGCTTCTCTGTACCCACGTTCTGCTTCTGCCCATGATTGGCACTTGGATATTATGAGCCATGACTGCGTAAGGTAGCCGTCACTCCCTGGCCCCATCCTTCTACTCTTCATTCCTCTTCAAATAAGGGTGACACAGTTGATTGCCTTAATGAAGTATTTGTGAGAGATTCCAGGAAAGCAGCCATTGATCAGCTTGATTCTGTACAGGTGCTCACATACCATGTCCACAGTGAGATAAAACAAATCCTTTTCAGTTTTATATAGGGCACAGCATTTTGCCAGAGCCTGAATGGCAACATGAGCACAATCAATGACTCTTTGGCTCTGTAGATTTATGTTGCCTTAAAATACTACTATTACTGGTCTATGACAAAAATAATGAAGTAATTGGCTCTGTTGAACAATGCATCTATAACCTCCTTGCTGCAATTGGAGACAGTAAACAAGCTAAAACTGCAAGTGTTCCCATTGCTAGCCTGCAAAAAGCATAACACATAAAAATTGGGAGCTTTTATAGTCACTAGCAATGCTGCACTTATATTACATGCCTAGAAAGATCCCTGAATGTTATGGTACAAATCTATCATTACATAATTATGGAAGAGGAAGACCATTTGGCCCATTTTATTCATTTATCCAGAGAGATCCTACTACTCCCCCCAGCCCCAATTTATGGCATCCAATTGTTTCTTAAATGATTCCAGGGTTTTTGCCTCCACTACTCTGTCTGGAAGTTTATTTCACAAGTTGATCACTCTTTGTGTGAAGAAGAATGTTCTGATATCTGTCCTAAAAGTATTCTCTTCCAGTTTGAACTGGTCTCCCTTAGATCAACTCTTACAATTTAATTTAAAGTAATATTCCAGGTTAACTTTTTTCTAATCCCTAAACAATCTTATATACCTCCTATATATACCTCCTATAAGATCACCTCTCACACACCTTGGGGGTAACCTGGCTCCAACGCGTCCACTTCTGGTAACCCAGGCGCGTTTGGATGCGTGCGCGCATTCGAAACGCCGAAGTCCCATCCCCACTTAATGCTGGCGGGCGGATTGTTAAAGCAGCAACGTACCTCATTGAAATAGTTGAGGTACTTATTTTTTTTGTGCATTCTAAAGCTGAAACAAATTTAAGCTCACCTGCACGGGTTTCCCATGGCTGCTAACTCTCGTCAGATGAAAGCAGGTGAGAAGGGCCAGATCCATGAGGTGAGTGCCTTTATTGGGCCTGAAGGAACACGAGCGCTTCATCCAGGCTCAACAAGATCATCTGGCGCGATCAGACCCCCACGATCGGTCAAACCCCCCCACCTTTGACTCTTCATCCAGCTGCCGATCCGATCGCCTCCCTCCCTCCAATCTTCTCCAATGCCCCTCCCCTCAATCTACTTCATACCCCCCCCCCCGGATGTCGTCCAAGGCCCATGATCGATCCCTCCCTTCCTTCTCTCCGATTCACGGCTCCTTTCCCTCCCAACGGGCAGCCAACCTGTCAGTCTGGCTGGCTGTCATGCGGGAAACATGGAAGCAAAATAATTACCTTCAATTGATTTGCAAACGCAGATTGCGACGCACTCACTTGACTTCCATGTTTCCATGCGAACATCTACCCACCCATTAGGTTCTTGGCTCCAAGTAAAAATCATGCATGCCCCTCCTATCCAGGCTGAAAAGTCCAAGTTTCTCCAGTCTTTGCTCATACCTCAGACCCCTGACACTGGGGATCAGCCTCATGGCTCATCTTTGCACTGCCTCCAGGGCTTGAATGTCTCTCTTGTTTCTTGGTGAACAGAACTGGATGTCTAACTAGAGCACGATAACGTTTGATCATTATCTCCTCTGACTTTTATCCTACTGTTTTGGCTATGTAGTTCAACATCCTGTTGGCGTTGTTGATTACTGCTCAGCATTGGTTGGACATGTTTAGTGCTGAGTTTAATAGGCCTCTTTCAGCTTCATCCTTAGCTATTTCAACATCATTCATGGAGTACAAGTGTCTCCTATATTTTTTGCCATGTATAGCACTTTACATTTGTTTATATTAAATTTCATCCGCCATTGTTCTGTCCACTTACACATCTTGTCTAACTTGTTCTGTAGTTTCTGAGCTGTCTCTTCCACCCCCCGTCCTAGTTTGATATCATCTGCAAGTTTGAACGACTTTGCGTTGTGTTTCTGAATCCAGGCTGCTTATGTAAACTAGAAACAGTAGTGGTCCCAGTACTGAGCCCTGAGGCACCCCACTCAGTATTTCACCCCACACTCTGACATAACTCCTCTAACCAGTACTTGTTGTTTCTTACCCTTTAACCAGTTTATTATCCATTCCCATGGTTTATTCTGAATCCTCACAGCTTTGAGTTTAATTACCAGCCTTTCATGTGTAACTTTGTCGAAAGCCTTTTGGAAGTCCTGACACTGCATCCCTGTTAAATCTCAGCCTCCTTAGGCAACTCTACTGCCATTATTTGGGATTATTAGAAATGTAAAGAAAGTCTGAACTTCTGAAAGTTTAATTTTGAAGTTTAAAAGTTCCCTTTGAATTGAAACATATCAAAATGGCCTTACACTACTTCTGATAGATCTACTTGTGCTCAGATCATTTGCATAATACTGCTGTTGTACTGCAGATTATGCCTATATTTTACAGATTCAAATTTGCCAACTATATGTATCTATTGTTGTTAGCTGGATTCCCTTCGTTGGACCATACTAGTTTGGTTTTGTATTTTATAAACATTCTCATCTCATTCAAATAAAATGATGCTTAATCTCAGTCCCCTTCAAAGCTGCAAGATAATTTTGTGAACAATCCCTCTCTAGTACCCAGGGATAGTGGGATCATTATATAATTGGTATCAGTGCTGATGTTGCATCCCTTCACATCTGCCTTGGGTTGATTTTTTGGCACAAGTTTAGTGTTAAATTGTTTTTAAAACTGGAAATGTTGACACCTGTCTGCTGCAGCAAAGTCATGCATTACAGCTCATACTTTCTCATTACAAGTGACAATTATTCACTTTGATTTAAAAACTTGTCATATTTTGACATATTGCACTCATAACTTGTAAACGCAGCTCTGTAGATTTAAATAGGTTTGCAATCTGTGCCACTTTTGCTGATCATAAAACAGGAAGGGGAAGGGACTTCATTTTTGAGCATGCACAAAATGGATTCATTCATATGAACATGGCATGGGTGCTGGAAACCGGACAGTTGGGCAGTTCAAATCGCTCAAGTTACTTACACGCCCTGGAGCTGACAGGTTCCAATTTTCATCAGCTGTCCCAAAGCCAGAGAGGTCCTTTTTAACATATGGATCCCGATGACGTTTCCGGACCCAACTGCAATTTTTACTGGGCGGCCTGAGCGGGAAGCAGTAGTGAGTTTCCCGCCAGGCGAACCTAGCGGCAAAGAGGATGGAGGCAAGAGGATTTAAATCCCCATCCATCCTGCACATCCTGGACCTGTCAATGACATAAAGCAAAATACTGCGGATGCTGGAAATGTGAAATAAAAACAGGAAATGCTGGAAAACACTCAGCAGGTCAGGCAGCATCTGTGGAGAGAGAAACAGAGTTAAACATTTCAGATCCATGAGACCCAGGGGCAGATCGACCAGGGGGGGTCCTCCTGTTAAGCCTCGCCTTCTGTGTGGGACGAGCCCTTTAAGAAGGGGGCGGGGCCACAGCGGAGGGGAGGCGGGGCCACAGGCGGAGCGAGGAGGCTCACGGGACGGCCTTCTCCACCCCGCCCAGACCGTTCGAGCCGATGGATCTGAGCGGTCGGGCGTCCACCGGCCAACTGGTGCTGCTGGCCGCCAGCTCGGCTCTCAGCGCGCTCTGCTACTCGGTGTACTGCAGGAAACGGGCCGCCGCCCGCACCCTCAAGGTCAGGACAGCGCGGTGTGCTCGCCCGCCCTCCTTCCTTCTCTGGGAACCCGGGCCTGGGCCTCCAGTGAGGAGACCCTGGGTCACTTTACCGCCGCGCTTCCCAGTCATTCCCGCGGTAGCCCCTCTCCCACCCCCGCCGGACAAACCCCTGCATGTTGTCTAGTGACTCCTGGTGGAATAAATCGCTTAAAATTCTGCCTGAGCAGCGACACTGGCATCAATGCATCAATTAGTTGGTTAAATACCAGGATCTGACAACCCATATCTGTAATAGATTCTAAAATCACAGGGCTGTGAGGAAAGAGCAGGGGAGTGGGACTCGTTGGCTAGCTCTTTCCAAAGAGTAGGCATAGGCACAATGGGCCGAACGGCATCCTTCTGTGCTGTGTGATTGAAAAGGAAAAGGATAAACATACTGGAAAAAGAAAAATGTAAAAGGGTTCAGGGAAAGGGGTTCATTGAAGAGAGAAGGCACAGGTACAATGAGCCAAATGGCCTCTCTGGTAAAAGTTATCTCGTCTCTGGATATCTTTTATGCCACAGGTACCAATTTGAGAGCAGTTCTTCTGAGGATGTAATGCAGCTGCTAGATTTGAGTTACACTGCTGGCTGTGTTGTCTCTATCTGGCCAGGACTAGCTCCTATAGGTGGTCTTGCACTGTTTGCCTAAATTTGATGCCAGCAATTTCACAACTGAATTATCTATGATAGTTTGCATTAAGGTGTACTGAAAACTGCTATGCAGTGACAAACAGCCCTTTCGTAGGCTGGAATTGTTTTGCTCTCCATCCCTTGTGCACAGTTTCTTTTTTGAGACCGGGATGTTCTGTGATTGTCTAAAGGGGGCTTTTGACTGACAAAACAAATGTTGTGATGTGCTTATGACTCAATGCAGCTGCTTATCTTCAGTCTGCTCCCCCATAATTACAAATGTAAGGAATCTTACAACACCAGGTTATAGTCCAACAGTTTTATTTGAAAATCACAAGCTTTCGGAGGCTTTCTCCTTCTCCTGAAAGGAGAAAGCCTCCGAAAGCCTGTGATTTTCAACTAAAACTGTTGGACTATAACCTGATGTTGTAAGATTCCTTACATTTGTCCACCCCAGTCCATCACCGGCATCTCATCATCACCATAATTACAGGAGAATCATTGATGGTGGTTGGAATGTGGGTACCATGTCAGCCTTTCAGTCAGGCCAGTTATAGTGCACTGTTTGGATTGATGCACAGCAATTTTAGCTTTTCATCATTTCAAGCTGTTTAATGCACATAGACAAGTAGTAGTCTTGTGTTGCTTCAGCTTCACACCAATTGCAGAATAGCCAAATTTAAAACCTTCCCAAAGTGGATCAAATGTTGTTGGTACTCTACTGGCACTAGTCTCTGAGTACCTGTTGCGAGTGCTGCAGGACTTGCAGCTCAAAGTTTTCTGGCTTCATGATGCTTTCTGCCCAGGGATAATTAAGCTTGTAGGTGAAGAACTGTTCGCTGGCATTGCAATTCTGCATGTATACTATTGGGCCGGATTTTGCTGTCCATTTGTTAGACTTGCACTTGCCTATAGACTTTGAGCTTTTGCATGGTAAGTTATGATAACATGACAGCCAAATGACATGGTGCCCTCTACAGGGCATCTGGGACCTGTGAACATGGCAAGCAACTGTGTACCTCCGTAACCAATCAAATTGAAGAATCGTTAATAACAGTGCAGTCAGAACAGTGAATTCAATGTGAAATCAGGTACAGAAAGTGAAATAGAGAAGGAAAGAAAGATTGAATAAAGAGACAAAGAAAAAGTTTTTAAAAATTATTTAATTTTTTTTAAATGTCCAACAATAATTAAAATCTGAAGGAAGAGACTCGACACTTGTAAAAGTTAATTTTCAGAGAGCGGTTGTTTGGCAGTGATTTAAACTTACCAAGCAGTTGAAAGGATACTTACACTGGAATGGACAAGCCCTAACTTTTTTTGGTGCGTTTAATCTGTGTCTGAGGCAAGTACAAGAACCTCAAGCCGTTCAATACATTTGAATGGTGAGTCAGGTGGCGAGATGCTGTTTTCGCGCATCTTTTGGAGAAGCATCACATCTCGACAGCAACTTCCCGATTTCTCCATTTAACTGCGCATGTGCGGTCGCCAGAAGTTAATGTTCGATTTGCACATAAATAACATTGTTGACCTCACTGTTATTTTGACAGCAAAATCCGGCCCATTGTTTGGTGAGAGCTAACAGCGTTATCAGTTCAATGCTGACATTGAAAATTAAATTTTAAAAGTTCCCAGGTGATCCAAAGCACAATCCAGTTGGCTGTTTCCCAGCATTAAAACTTAACTGGTGTTTGTATCAGTCAGTGGAGCTCTACACATGTGCAAGAATGCATGCACTGAGTTCTGTTGTGCCTGGGCAGAGAGTTAAGAGCCAGCAGTCTGAAGGTTCAGCATTGCTTTACCAGTCTAGTGCGACAGTACCTGTCGTAAAACAGTGTCTTGATCAGCTCCACTCTGCCTACTGAATGCAAGACTTTTTGCATGTTGCACTGAGAGAACATAAAGCACAATGCTTTACGTAGCAAAAGTAGAACATTTGGCTCCGTATCGGGCAAGTGCCGGCCCAGATAGCCCTTCCAAAATTTGAGACAATTTTTAAAAAAAATCTCTCCTTGAATATTACAATGTTCATTATAATGGTTAAATAGTTCCTTAAGGGTGAATGAAAATATTCCATAGAAAACTAATAACTTGTGATGCTGAGTTGTATTTGAACGTGTACCTAAGTAAATGCAAAGTAAATTGCATAAAGATGGCTGCTTTGTTCCATTCCTGCTCTGGGCTTCTTGTTTTTGCTGGAGAGCAGGAAAAGGAGAGGGAACATAATTGAATCCCAAGCTGAGTCAACAGGTCAAAGAGAAGTGGACAACAAGTGGCTTCTGCACTGGCTCACAGGGTGGGCACATAGACTGGGTTCTTAACTGTAAATCAACCCTTAGTGGAAAATCTACTTATGTACTATCACTTGGAGAACATGACCATAATCTACTAACCTTCACAATTTTTATTTTTTAAAAAGTTATGACCTAAATTAATGCACCAAAAAGCTTGAGAATTAGGGTGATATTGTACAAGGCTGGTGGGGTGTTATAGAAGAGTGCTCAGCGGGCATCATTTCAACCTGAATTCTTTGCAGGACAATTGTATTGTGTTTCCCATAAACCACAACGATTCTCATTTACTGTGAGCTGGTGGAATATTTGAAAATATTTTGTTCATCAAAAGCTTTAATCTTGTTATATTTTATTGTCATTTTATTTGCTAAGTTTTTTGTAATAAATGAGCATTAAATATAAAAATTATAATTCTGAACCCCAAGCCTGTGATTAGGTGATGTAGGTGGAATGTGGGCGAAAACAACATCACTGTTGAGCGTGGCAAATACTTTGTTTTGCCACTTTGCAAATGTTAACCTGAATACAGTTAGTATCTACCAATTTTTTTCGAACATTTCATTACACTAAATTGAACTTGCAATACAAGGCTGTAATGTTGAAATAGAGTAATTTAAATGATTGGTAGTCTAGAAAGCTGTCTTTGCAGTGTAAATGTGTTTTTTTTAATTTTTAGGAAGCACCAAAATTTCCTTTAGATCAAGATCTCAAGACTGTTCTGTTGAATGCACCGGGAAAATGTCTTCCGTATGCTGTAATAGAAGGTACAGTTCATTAGTGCCATTTATGGCTGTTTCTCAATACAGGCAGTGCATTTGAATCATTGAAGGGTGAGAAATACTTTCAGAATGGCATACATAGGGATTTTTAAAAAGCTGTAAAATGCAGTACTTGATGCGCACTGAATAAAACAGTATAGCATTGTACCAAGGAGAGAATCATTTGACACAGCAGAAATAGTCTTAACTGGTGATTGGATACATTTAAAAAAATTAATTCCTAAAATTGTCCTTGACCCACCGTGGTTGAATTGCCTGCTAATATGGATGAAATCCAGAGTCTAGGTTACCTCGTAGTTCTAACCAGAAGAGGGGTGGAGGTGAATGGCCTATTAGAATCCAGCTTGTGACCAGATCTCACTCCGAAGATCCGATTGAGACTAAGGCTTTTGATCTCTCATTCCATACTCTGACTCCCTTGTACACCCAAATGTTGAAGTCAGAAAATTGCTATGTTAGTAATGCTCCCTTGGAAAATGCTGAATTTTTGCATTAAAAATGATGCATTCAGGATCATTTTAAGTACTACATTATTTCATAATTGATGAATTTTTTATCTAAAAAAGGAAAATTAAATGATGTATTTTCAACATGTAAACCAGACCATCCAAATTTACCCTCAAGTTACCTCAATTGTCACACTCCCACACCCAATTCCCCTCACTCCAGTTCACAAGCACTCTAGCTCCTCCAGACCCTGTTCAAAGACATTGAACCCTTTTCAGCTTACTCTTGTCTCCAACCCTCCCATTTCATGCTGGCACTATTTTCTCTTTCTCTCTTTCTCTCTTTCTCTCTCTCTCTCTCTCTTTCTCTCTCTTTCTCTCTCTTTCTCTCTCTTTCTCTCTCTTTCTCTCTCTTTCTCTCTCTTTCTCTCTCTTTCTCTCTCTTTCTCTCTCTTTCTCTCTCTTTCTCTCTCTTTCTCTCTCTCTCTCTCTCTCTCTCTCTCTCTCTCTTTTTCTTTTTCTCTCTTTTTCTCTCTCTCTCTCTCTCTTTCTCTCTCTCTTTTCTCTCTCTCTTTCTCATCAGTTTCACCTGCCATGCTGCTCTGCTTCCAATCTGGTTAAACTGGTACTCTGCTTCCATTACCCCCCTCCCCCTATTCAAGTTGGTACTCTTTCCTCCACTCCAGAGTTCATGCAGGCACTCTTTGGCCCCACTCCTCAGTAAATGTTGCACTCCCCTTTTCACTGCCCACCGCCTCCCTCCCAACAGTACTGCTCTCAGCTTCTCTTCACTTCTCCAAAGCGCCACTCTCAGTTTCTACCCCTTCTCCCTTCCTTTTATCACCATGCAATACCCTCTTTCATTTCAGCCACTTTGCCCTGCTCCTTGCCATCCATTCCCCCATCGCCGTGCGCGCGGTCCCCGCCCCATCGCCGTGCGCGCGGTCCCCGCCCCATCGCCGTGCGCGCGGTCCCCGCCCCATCGCCGTGCGCGCGGTCCCCGCCCCATCGCCGTGCGCGCGGTCCCCGCCGACACCGCGCAACAATCGCCAGACAGGAGGGTTCCCTCCCAGTCGGGGAACACTTCAGCAGTCAAGGACATTCAGCCACCGATCTTCGGTTAAGCGTTCTCCAAGGCGGCCTTCGAGACACACGACAACGCAAAATCGTCGAGCAGAAATTGATAGCCAAGTTCCGCACCCATCAGGACGGCCTCAACCGGGATCTTGGGTTCATGTCACGCTACACGTAACCCCACCAGCGAATAAAGGTTATCTGTTTTTAATACAACGGGTCATTATCTTTCTCTTCCTTTCGGATGTTTCTCCCTCTCTCTCTCTGCCTTGTGTTCTGGCCGTTTGTGTATTTGGTGGTCCTGTAGGTAACACCTCTCTGTCTGAACACTTTGATTGCCTTGACAACGGGCAGTTGGAAAGATTATCTGTAATCACCAGGTATTGTTCTGACTATAAATGCGAAACGTTCAAGGAGTCCCACACTCTCTCTCCTGACGAAGGAGATAATCTCCGAAAGCTTGTGATTTTCAAATAAAATTGTTGGACTATAACCTGGTGTTGTAAGATTCTTTACATTGGTTGGTAGGTATGGTTTTATTTTCCATCCCATTATTCTGCTGTGATTTTAAAATGTTTGGAGCTTGTTGCTTCATTTGAAAACGCCGCCATTATATCTCTCCAGTTTAACATTCAGACTGAGGCTCTTATTCAGTGCAGCAGTAGGGATGCAAAAAGACTCGAGGGCTGATTATGTAACTTCCAATAGGTTGCAATGAGTAAAAGCTCTAAAAGGAGCATTGTTGCTTTGCTTTCTTTTGTTAGGCAATGGGCTTATCATATAGGCCATAGATTCTATAGAAAGAATGGAATCAAAGGGGAGATGAGGAGAAATCTTTTATGCAGTGAGTTATGATCTGGAATGCACTGCCTGAAAGGGTGGTGGAAGCAGATTCAGTAGTAATTTTCAAAGGGGAATTAGATATATACTTGAAAAGGAAAAATTTGCAGGGCTATAGGGAAAGAGTGGGGGAGTGGGATTAATTGGATAGCTCTTTCAAAGAGCTGGCACACATACGACGGGCCGAATGGCCTCTTTTTGTGCTGTAAGATTTTATGATTCTATGAATGAAACAATATTAAAGGGAAATAATCCTAACTTTCTGCTCCATCTACTGGTTATCTGCTGTCATCGCTGTTCATGCTGTGACTTTCTGATCCATGCAACACGTAAGTTACTTAGATACTCAAGGTCTATCAGGATGCTGGTAGCTTCAGTCTCCCAATAAAGTTACCAGGTTTATAGCCACTTAGTTACAAATCTTAATGTAGGGATACTTGTCTCTTCAGGCACTGTGATTAAACCAATATTATGTTTCGGTTGAGTGTTAAACTTTGGCTTGTTGGGCATTGAACCCATACAGGTATAAGTGAATATACAGTGAAATTATTTATATCAGTTATCCAGTACTGTTCATATACTGTATGTTAATTGAAGTAATATTCTTGATTGCAATTTAGAAGAATATTGGCTGAGTTCAACTTAGTATTTGATGTGCGTTTATAATTATAGACTCATTTTTTTGCTTTAGGTTTGGTTAACTCTGTAAAAGAGACCTTGAATAGCCAGTTTGTGGATGGTTGCAAAGGAGTAATACAGCGACTTGTTTTACAAGAACATAAAATGGTGTGGAATCGAACCACCCACCTCTGGTAGGTTTGTAATGTACAAAGAGGATCAGTAATGACAGGCAGAAGAGGCATCTAATTTATTAGTGTTCTGGTACTTGGAGGTTCTGCAGGCACACTGCTTAAAATGTGATCTGGAGCCTAGTATTCTTACATAAGCACAGCGCTTTATCACGTGCTGTAAGTCAAGTCAGCTGAGCCACCCTGCCTTAGTCTCAAAACCCTTGCTGTAGTGTGATCATTTTAGTTTCCTCCACAGAAACCATGCCAGTCCCAGAAATGACACCAGAAGAGGACATTTGATGGAATGCAAAACCTGCAGCCAGCTCAGTGGAATTTGTGTTAATGGGTTAATTGTAAAAATGGCACATTGAAATTTCCATAACGCACATTCTGATGATCTCCAGAAATGTTGCTGGGCAAAGCTGTACATACATCACATCATTGTACAGCTTCTCTTGTTTGCATATCATCTCTATTTCTTTGTTATTTGTGTGGCACCCCTTTCCCATGCCCACGGTATTGCTGTATTAAATGCGCAAAGCAGCCCGCTTGATTGGCATCCCATCCACCACCCTAAACATTCGCTCTCTTCACCACCAGCGCACTGTGGCTGCAGTGTGTACCATCCACAGGATGCACTGCAGCAACTCGCCAAGGCTTCTTCGACAGCACCTCCCAAACCCGCGACCTCTACCACCTAAAAGGACAAGGGCAGCAGGCACATGGGAACAACACCACCTGCACGTTCCCCTCCAATTCACACACCATCCCGACTTGGAAATATATTGCCGTTCCTTCATCGTTGCTGGTTCAAAATTCTGGAACTCCCTTCCTAACAGTACTGTGGGAGAACCTTCACCACACGGACGGCAGCGGTTCAAGAAGGTGGCTCACCACCACCTTCTCATGGGCAATTAGGGATGGGCAATAAATGCTGGCCTTGCCAGCGACGCCCACATCCCATGAACGAATGAAAAAAAAACCAAAATTTGGGACTTGAATTATCTGCTAATGTCCATTATTGTCTGAGGATGATGCTGCTCCATTATGGTCGGAAATTAAGATTTCACTGTACCATGATTTAGAGATGAGAAAGCCCACAATGATTTTGTTTATTTGGTTGTTCGGGGTGAAAACAGAGTTTTAAAAGATAATTTAGAATAATACTAACTGATTATTGTGGGAGGCTTGCATTTCATTGAATATGCTCATTCTACTTTACAGCTTCATTATTTTGAAAGTATTCATTCATCTTAACAGTCCGTATTTATTTCACATCTATGTACTACCTACCCATGCCAGCATTTAGTTGGTATGGTGAGAGTGGTGCCTTGGCTCAGTTGGTAGCACTCTGGGTTTTGAGTCGGATGATTGTGGGTACAAACCTGTTCCAGGACTTGTGCAGTACTGAGTGTGTCTGACTAGGGGAATCAAGGGATATGGGGATTGGGCAGGAAAGTGGAGTTGAGGTTGAAGATCAGCCATGATCTGATTGAATGGCGGAGCAGGCTCAAGTGGCCATATAGCCTACCCCAATTTCTTATGTGTGCTATCTTTTGTGTTATATGTTAAACTGAAACTCCGACTGCCTTCTCCAGTAGTTGAGATGGATGTTAAAAATCCCATTTCAAGCAGAGCGGGGAAGTCTTCCAGTTTCCTGGTTAATGTTTTCTCCTCGCCCAACACCACCAAAAACAAATTAATTGGTCATTAGTTGCTGTTTGTGGGATCTTGTGTGCAAAATGGTTCCTGCATTTGTCTACGTTAAAAACAGTGACTACATTTCAAAGTAATTCACAATATGTGAAGCACTTTGGGACATGAGAGATTTGATCAGACATTATATACATGTAACTTCTTCCAAAGCATATCTGCTATAAATTGTGGGGGAGGGGTCTACTTTTACAGTTTCATTGAACATTTTAGAAGCTTTTATTAGTTGCAGTTTCCTAATAAGCAAGAATGTAGAACTTGAAATTGGGAAATAAACACAAAGCCACTCAGTAGCTATCCTAGAAGAATGGGCAAAATCGTAGAATGAGTGCCCCCAGAATCTAGATAAATAAAAATGTTAAAATAGAAATATTGTATGGCAAGAGAGGTGATTAGCAAAGTTCAAATAACCCAAGTCCAGATTGGTGAGCCAGTAGGTAGTTGGGTGTAAATCTGAGATGCCATCAATCGAAGCGGGAGAGTGGTCCACAGTTTGCGACTGGTGTCCACGGTCACGTGTGTTGTCTCTCATCTTCCAGGCGTGTAAGGAATGACAGCATCTGCCATGCGATGTTCTGAAACTGTTCAATGCAAACCATTGTTTCTGGGGTAGGTTGAAGCCTGGAAGTTCTTTTGTGGAGTCGGCAACTGCAGGACACAGTTTTGGCTTTAAGTTAAAAGTAATGCATATTTTAATTTATATGTTGTAAGATATTCAGAAATAAATTCACCCAAGATAAATTGAAAACCTTCACAGTACTTGAGTATTGCTCCATTATTACAGAAAACCTTCCAGTTTTAGCTATAAATTTATTAATTGCTGTTTTAAGGGTTTGTATGTATAGAAGATTTATCATAAAGTGGGTTTCAATTGAGGTGGATTACACATGCAATGCAGTATATGCTATCCTGATGTAAGTCATTCTTGATGCATGCATATCATTACAGAACTTCACATTTGCTTCTTACATGGCCAAGTTTGTTCAATGCAGCATCTTGATTGTCTTGGCTGAGTGTAAGTAACAGGATTTCATTAATAAATCACTGGTATAAGTATTGAAAAATTGGCCTTTTAAAAAAAAAAAAGTCAGTGAAAACTTAATTGTTTGGATGTTATACCTCGCTCCAAAATGGATGCTAGGAAGTGGGAATAAGGAGGAACAAGGTGCGTGAAGAGTTTTAAAGTTGGATACATGTTGGAGTAGATTAAGTTAGGTTAGATCAAATAGAAAAAATAAAACTTAGAATGGAGGAAAGAGGTAGAGAGAGAGATGGGGCAAGCAGATTTAGTGTTTACACATTTTAAAATTGTAATTAAGTGCTTATTTCACTTGCCTATGGTTAATATTAGAGTAATAGTTACTTTTAACATTTGAACAGCTTTATTTCTATAAAATTAACATTTGATATTGAAAACAAAAGTGTGAATTGAAAATCTTAGTACTTTTGGTTCAGCGTTTAACAGAAGAAAATACTAGCCCCACCGTAAATTTTTTGACTTTTATATTAAAAAAAGTTAACTTTTATATTAAATATTATTGCCAGTGCAGGGTCTCTCTGCCTTTTAGGACGCTTGCTGTAGAAAGTGTCCCTGTACATCGCAGAGCTCTATTACAAAGAGCCGGGGAGGTCTGCACCCCCAGCCTGTAGCGTCTGGTTAGGCTGTTCCAGAGAGATGCTCAGACTGGCTTGGGCTCTAGCCCCCTTTATTTGCCATGGAGCCATTCAGAGATCTGGGGTGTTCCCTATAGTTGACATCACCTAACTGGGAGAAGGGACCCTATTCTAGTGTGTCCTTGTCAGTAAAACATTTTAGAAAAACATGGCAAAGAACTTAACGGTGAAATTGGTATTTTCCCCCGGAGAAAACTGGGAGAACATTGAACAAAACGTCTTGTGGGCTAAATGAAACTGAGATTTTATAGTGCACGGTAATACTGCATGTGTAAGAGGTGCTGTGTATATTCCTTTATCCATGGATTTCACTGTGTTTGCTTTCAACAGGAATGACTGTGAAAAGATTATTCATCAAAGGACTAATACGGTACCATTTGACCTTGTGCCTACTGATGGCAACCCTAACATATCAGTGAGGGTGATAAAACCCTTGGAGTCATCTGAACTGGACCTCGAAACAGTGTATGAAAAGTTTCACCCTACGGTGCAGACATTTACTGATATAATCGGCCATTACATTAGTGGTGAGCGGCCAAAGGGGATCAAAGAGACTGAAGAAATGCTAAGAGATAGGGACATAGTAACTGGGGTTGGGGAACTTGTATTGGACAATAACTTTATTAAGCTACAGCCTCCAAAACAGGGGCTGCAGTACTACTTGAGTAGACTGGACTTTGAGTCCCTAGTTCGAAAGCAGGAGTCCAGGATAAAGCTGTGGAAAATCCTGACTCTGGTTTTCGGAATTACGACTTGTGCAACCTTATTTTTCATATTACGGCGACAGTATAAACGCTACAAAATTGAACAGGAGCAGAGGAGGCTGCAGAGAGAAATGTTGGCAGTGAAGAAACAGCGTTTGCAGGAGCTTGACCTAACCGAAGACGAGGTTCCACAAAACGCATGTGCCATCTGTCTGACCAGGGACCGGTCCTGTGTGTTCCTGGAATGTGGGCACGTCTGCTCTTGTGCTGATTGTTACGAGGCCTTACCTATTCCTAAGAAATGTCCCATTTGTAGAAATGTTATCTCCAGAATAGTCCCATTATATAATAGTTAAATATTCACTTTTTTTACAGCTCTTTCTATAATGAAAATGCACTGTGATAAGAAACTGACTGTTTTCATTCCTCATCTGTGGGACAATTAGTTGATGTAAAATCTGATGTAAAAGTCTGTACGTTTAGTAGTTACAGTTCTTACTTTGCCTGTTATTTGGCTTTTTCTTCTACATTTCTCCATCTCCCTTTGTATATTATCCTATTATTCCCCTTTCCCCAGAATTAATATTTAAATCTCTTAAGTATGCGTCCCATCATTGTGGCTTGCCGTTAGAAGCCTTTTAAATTTGGCCTTTTTAACAATTATATTTTATCAAAAAATGTTTTTTTCATCCGTGGAACGGTCTCATGATATAGCTTGTGTAAGTGCAGCGAACTGCAATGTTTCTGTCCAAAAACTACTAAAGCATCTGGGAAATGGGATTGACATTTATATATCTTTCAAAGCCAGACATCACATGGCAGCTCTGATCCTGGATGGTTGAACATTCTATTTTTGTCCAGAATGTCTTTTAAAAAGGAGTCATCAAGGTGGGCTTGGTAGCTGATTTACTGCATTACCAGCTTCTTAAGTAAATTGGTTTCTGCACTAGTGTCAGCAACATCTTTAAGAATTGCTGTTAATTTTGCCGATTACACTTGCTGATCAATCTGCCTTAGTATCCACCAGACTGCTCTACATAATGGGTTAATCCGATGAAGTTTGCATAAAATGCTCCCCCATTTTTGCCTGCAGTTTTTGGTATATTGGTCTGATCTTATTAAAGCATTGCTGCTGATAGCTTGTAGTGGAAATTCAAATCGGTCTGTTTTTTATCATGCACTTTACTGTCTGTTTACTTTGTTTATGGTGTCTGTTTCTTGACCGTCATGGACTATGATAAAGTAAGTTAAGGATTCATTTTAACACAACATATTTGTATGTGATGGTTATGATTGTTTCTATACTGGATTGTGTTTATTAAAAATATGAAGAAAAGATGAGGCAAATAACTTTTTGGACCAAAGGTACAGTAGATGGTGAGTGTAATGTCCCCCGTAGTTATCAATCAAGCCATGTGTTTATTAATGGCTTTAACATCCATTTAGTTGGGTGTTTTTATGAAGGTAAGTGAATTATGAAAGTTTTTGGTGTACATTTTATATGCAGATGTGTGTTGAAATAATTATATATCTCGGACCGGAGACCCTGTCCAGATTAAAAATCTTAATTTCCAACCCAAGCACTATTAACGTAAGATTGATTAACTGAAAATTTTTCACATTATAGTGCAGGAGATTTATCTTTGTAAATCTATGGTTTAATATGTAATGCTGCGCTTGGCTTGCTTGAGTTGTCTTCTGTTAAACCAACCCAAATAACATGAATGGACAAGATATTCTGTTAGCAGCCTTAATAAAGTACAGTATTGGTTGAAAACCATTTAACAATTGGCTTAACAGAGATCAAGAAAAGAATGGTAACAGACTTGTATCACTAATACTACCTTATTCTCCTAATTCTACACATGTAAATAGAACAAGGTTACCAAAGTAACCATCACAAATAGCTAATAACTATTTCAGAATTGCAACAGCACAGTACCAGCCGGGTTCAACTTAATATGACAGTTTAGCATTACAGACTCAGAATCTTAGCTGGATTCAGCTTAATATAACAATTCAGTTCAGAATTTGGTTTTAAGGATTACACTGTTCAGCCTTTTGTAGCTGTATAGCAGCATAACTGGTAAGAATTGTCTGCTCTCTATTTTAAGTCTATGGCATTCTGACCACGAGGTCAAAGTTGAATCATCGCCTGCAGTGACCTGATTCATTCATATTCTCTCTCTCTCTCTCTCTCCCTGTAAAATTTGACTTGGGCCGTAGTGCAAAACAAGTGATAACGAATCGGGCGCCCGTTTTGTATGCCACATGATTTTCTTTTTCATTGACTTCAAAATCGGGTGGAGTGTAAAACGGGCTGTCAATTCACTATCGTCCATTTTGCGCTACTGCACAAGACTGATTTATACCCAACTGTGCCTTTTTTTAAATTTATTGTTCCCATGCCAGTTGTATTTGCCCACATTGACCTGTATTTACCACCTGCTAGCCCAGTTTCCAAAAAGATTCAAATAGGTTTGTACGCTGTTGTTATTCCTTATTATTTAGTATTAAAATTAAAACAATGCTCTGAAATTATGATCAGACCTTTGTTAGTTTTTTAATTGCAGTCATTTCTTAACTCTCGTCAGTTTCTGTGAAAACCCACCAAGAATCAATAATATTACTGTGACAGTAAGGAAATATAATCCTGAAGTTGCACCAGTCTGTGATGGTAGCTGAATGGTGCTTGGTCCATCAATTTTAATTCTGGAAACGCAAAGCAACTGCTCAATAATTGTTAAAAACATGAGCTGATTTCCTTTGTGTCGATCGTAATCCGTGTAGCTATGGGAATGGCATTTAGGCACTGCCCTCTTTGTAAATGGCAAGTAGTGACCTCCTTGACAATCTTGGCGAGAAAGGCATATACTTCCTATGAGCAAAAGAGGGCAAACTTTGTGCATTTCAACATTCTTGGTGCTGCTTAATTATACACGTAGTGCTGATTTAGTAGTACTGAATTCCCAAGTGCGCGATTATTTTCAGTACATAGCCTGCTGCATATTTATCATAGTATGATACTATACAATTTAATATTTCAGTGTAATGTGGTACCTGCAATATGCCAATATCTCAAACAACAACTTTTCACCATGTAAGGCTTATAATGATGGCATCTAGGAGTAGGAACTATGGGCTAGTTTCTGAATTCAAGATGCAAGTTGCTGAATTTTCAGTGGAAAGCTCCTTGTTAATCTCCTGCTGTGCTTCAACATTTTTTAATTTAAACAGGCAAGGAAGGACAAAGTTGAGTTTAAAGTGGAAGAAACATTTTAGCTGAATTTATCCTGCACAAAGCCAATTGAATCCATTTAGGATATGGTTTTGAGAGATGAAAACCTTTAGGTCATAAGCACCATAAGATAATGCTTTTGCACCAGTGAAAAAGCATTGTCAAACTGCTGCAGAGGGGAATTGTTTTACAGCTGCAGTATCTCACACTAACGACCTTTTAATAATACAACAATAGTACAAAGCTTAAAACCTCCCGATGAAAGCTAGCAGAGCAGAGTTTAATGTGATGACAAAAGGAGTCCCTTTGAAACCGGGCCAGACTTCTGCTTGTTCCATCATATTTCTGACTCACGCTAAAGAATGCTATTAAATGTCCAAAAGTTTAATATTCTTGATACCTGTTATAAAAAAATCTATATATAATTCTGCATTCAGTTTTCCAGATTTTACATAATACAAGTAGCCATGATGCTCACTCACTGTCATAAACCATACATTCAAGAATAATACTGTGTATATTGCCATTAGTAGTATTGGAGGGAGGTCATGCAACCAACATTCCGATCGATGTGTTCTCTTCGTATAGACATTCCCCAAGAACCAGCCCAAGGTCCCAATGGCACTGAAGGAACCAGCACTTCACAGCATCCTGTACCAGTACACACACACTCACCCATGAGTGATTTAGCTAGTAAGCTTGAGTAGTACCAGGTGTACTCGGCACAAGTTAGAAGGAGCACATGGCTGTTGAGTAGCTGAGACTTGCTGGTCAGTGATCTAACTTGTGTCCTTCAATTACAGAACCCAGGGATTCAGATCTTTTGCAGCCTATTTATAAAATTAGCTTGCCATCCGAAAATGATGTTACAAGGTTTCCAAAGCATCTTGCAGGGTTGGTTGCAACTTAGAGAAGCCCACTAGCTGCATCTGTGCAGTCCTGTTGGAAAGCATATTGGCACTGCAGTTCTGCATGAAGCACATTGTAACCACAGGCAGCAGAGCCCTCTAGTGTCAGGTTTCTAAGCACAGCAGGACTATTTGTCGTGAAAGTTTATGCTGATGCTGTGGAAACCTGAGCACAAATATACAATTATATATTTGGCTTCAACGTGAACGTATTGAGGGATTGGATACAGAGAGACACGAGACACGAAACAAGGCTTCACTAACCTTATTACTGCCCAGAGGTTTGTTCTAACACAGATTGGTGGACATGCTGAAGCAGTACCCAGCAACCGGAGTGTGACTGGAGTAGGAACGAATGAAGGTGCTGCTCTCTGAGGGTAACACCACATCTTGAACCCTCCCCCTACCCCTATTCAAATGTCAGTTGTATATGCCAGAAAGAAGTCAGCATTAGCCAGCCACTGTAACAGCGTATGTGGTAGAACCAGTTGCAGGGCCACCTCCTGACCCAAAACAAAGAGGTACAGGGGCCCAAGGAGTTTTCACTGAAACTCAGCAGCCAGCCATCTCACTTCTTCCATGGAAGAAGCATTTAGGAGTACTGTGCTAAAGTATAGAGGACAGACAACATTCACTAACAATACGGGGAAGCACTTGGATAAAAGACAATAAACAGAAATTCACAATCACTTGCGGGTAAATAAATTGGTTACATCTTAATTTAACTTGGCTAGAGAGTTTACTTTTGATGGTCCAGAATAAGGCAGTAGTGGATCAAACAATGGGCATCCATGATAGTTGAGGTAGTACAGAGAAGCATGTTAATAGAAAGATTAGAAAATGAATGCAGAAACACATGCAGAGTATCCATAAGAACCAGGCAGATTTGTTCTGCAGTGTCAAAGTGTTCACATGCAGGAGATAATTATTTTGGAGATCATGCTGGAGCTGTACCATAAGACTCCCCACTCCCCTGATCTGCCCAGACGTCTGAAGCACTGCTTCAAGATGTCAATATTATGTTGCATCATCACTGGTAGCTCCATGCACCTTTTATTTGCATTTCCCTATTTTTCCATAGCTCTTGCATTAGTCCAGGCTGGTTCCGCCTCCTAGGAGAGCCATCCTTTCAAGATTGTCTTCTTCAAATAAACGGGGCACAAAGTTCAGCACAGTGTTGACCTTGACTGGCTCTTAAAATGCTATCTCTGTTAGTAAGGTGTTCGGCAGGTCAGATTGCACAATTCTGTCACCCTGGTGATCCTGAACCTGTGGAGGCAGTTCTCTTTGGACATTACTAGGTTCTTCTGCTTCCATGGGTGATGGTGGGAATGGGCTTTCAGTCTCTGGTGCAATTGAATCTTTCTCGCATCCCTTCTTTCATCATCATCTTCCACATCCAAAAATCTAAAGGAAGGAGGAGCACTCAATGCATTACCCATTTCCTCAATTTTGGTTGCAACAATCAAAAATACAAGAATTCTCCTTTTACGGGATCACTTCTCGGAAGGCCAGACATGGCATATAGGTGTTTGAGCCCTTTATGCAATTCCTGCATGAGTGAGAGGATTTAATTAGCATCCAATTATCATGAAATTTACCATTTAATTGAAGCTCTCACATGTTCAGTGCATTGCACACAATCACTAAAGAGCCAGTGAATACCATTAATGGCCCATTTCCTGCCGCTGGATACTGGTGGCACCGTTCCTGCTGCTTTGGAAATTCTAGCCCACAATATCTGGAAAAAAGATTTTAGAGAGGATGCAATTTATGCAGAAATTTTCAGCCTTTACTAGAAAGCTGCTTTTCTCAAGTTGATTGCTGTAGAATTTTATTTATTTTGCTATTATATTTACTTGCAATACTTGTTATGCCAGTTGGTGATGCTGTGATAGGGGTTATCGATGTTAAACTTTGCCAATGTTAGGAACACCATAATGTCTTACATCATAATGCATTATCTCAAGAACAATCCTGGAGAAATTGGTATCTGTTCAGAAATTATGAAATCTTGCCAGTACGAGTAGGCGCAAACAAAACGGGGCCTCCTCCAATTTGGAAAAATTGTGGCTCATGAAAAACCCCAAAACCAACCCTGCTAACACGAATCATAATCTCTAAAATCAGACCTCATAAAACTCTTCACATTAAATTCATTAAACTCTCCCAAATCAGCCCTCATCAAACTAAATACCAGCTTTCATCAAACTGAACACCAACTTGCATCAAATCTTCAAAATCAGGCCTCATCAAACTCTCCAAAATCAGCCCCCATCAAACTCCCCTAAATAGCTCGTGATAAAAATCTCTAAAATTGGTCCTGCAGCAACAATGCTGGGAAAATGGAAACTCAGAAAAACTCTGGGCCCCTAAAGTGTATCTTCACTCCCTCCCCTCTCTGCAGTTGTATCTCAGTCCCCTTTTCTATTGACATAGACTCCTTACTACCCCCTCCCCTGCTAAGGTCCTTTTCTAGACCCCCTGCCACCCATGGAGTCTCCCCCCCCCCCCCCCCCACACACAAATTAGATACCTTTCTTGCCCTTCCACTGCCCTGCTGAGACAGTTTCCTGACCTCTCACCCCCATTAGGATTGTTTCTCACCACTCTTGCTGAGATAGTTTCCTTGCTCCCTCCCCCCACAAAAGCTGAGGTACTTCTTGCCCTCCACCCACAGCTGGGAGTTTTCCCAACTACCTGCCCCTCCCCTGCTGTAATTGTTTCTTTGTTGCATCTCCCACCTCCCCATTTATCTGTCCTCTTACTTGGGCATTTTCCTTCCTTTCTTTCTCCCCTTCCACTGAGTTGGTTTTCTTGCCTTCTCTAAGGTATTTTCCTACCATCCCCCACCACCGGGATGATTTCCTGGCTTCCTCCTTCTGCATTAGTCCAATTATTTCCCCACGCTCTAACATTGCTTGACCTGAAGACCGCTCTTGGTCTTGAATCTGTGCATAACACTATGGAAGATTGACTAGAAATAATAAAAATAATTATATTGACTATTTTCTTTAGCTGTCTAAACATTCAAATACTAGTAGGAGAACCTGCTCCTGATTCCCACAATTACAGCAGCGCAATGTCCCTATTGTATATTGATTACAAGCAGTTTGGAGGCTGTAACAGCCTGGGGGAAGGGTCAAGTTATGTTATTGCCATATTGACAATGTTATTCAGTATTGTTGCTAGCCCTGTGTGTTCCTTTGTATCTGTTATGTGATGAAAGAACCCAAAAGCATATTTGCAGATCCTTAATGGTTAACCTACTCTCCATACACAGATCTAATGTTAAACCTGCATAGACCTAAATTAACTTGCTTACACAAGGGAAGCATGTCAATCATTATTAGTGCAAATCTGCTGTGTGCTTCATGTAATACATACTCTCTTCGAAAAAAGCCTAATTTGGACTGGTTTTTAGACCCTTAGGAAAGCATCAACATGCCTCTAAAATATGAAAAAGGCTGTGCCTTTGAACTTGCTCTGTTAAATCAAAGAAAGCAGAACAAAGTTAAAATTCCTGCCTCTTTCAACTAATTCAGGAAGGTCAGAAGAAAAGAAAACTAGACCAAATTATAGAAAATCTGAGACGAATGTGACTAAATCAGTGGCAGGATAAAGTGAGTGACAGAATTAATGGTGAGTCATAATAAACAAACTAAAAAGGCAAGTTGTTCCAACAACCTTATCTCACATTCACTCTCATGCTTCCCAAACAATACATCAATGGACTACCTTGCCCTTGATCAAGAACCAAGGCTACACAATAATAAATATTCTTGTCTGAATGTAAGACGTGTGAGCAATGGAATATTGCACATTGAAGCCAGTTTGCAAATTAAATAAATAACAGGATGTCAAAAATAATGGTAGACCAGACTAAAAAAAAATTGAGGCCAGGATTGCTACAGCCTGAGACAGAACAGAAATGGTTTTAAAGAACCCTGACTGACTGTAAGAATTTACAGCCCATTTGCTAACTTTTTCAAGATGTTTTTCTATTCCAGTTACCTCTCAGCAGTTCAGGCAACTGTGCAGCAGCTTTTGAACCAGCACTATTTTTATGCCAACGTCATCTAATGGTACCACAATGAATGCCTTTATTGGAATCCCCCTGTATTTAAGTTTTCTGGAGGAAGAAAAGGAGTGCTAACAGAGAGATGACTATTAGGTCAGGTTGCATTGGAGGTGCTTGGCACTCACCTACATTTACAGACCAAGACAAAAATACCTCCAACTGTCAGAAGAGCAGTGTGTGTGCAGGCTGTGATTCTCAAGTAGTTGAGTTGTGCCACATGCTACAAAGTGATTTGCAGCCAACCTCATCCACTAGCAGTGGCAGTGTAGGGAACAGCGCTTAACTTCTAGGGAGCAAAATTTTCTGAAGCGGTTCCCCCAGTGTCCCTCCATGACTTTGGCAGAAGATCGGTGGATCCCTGGAAAAACAGCATTCCACATCGGAAGGACTCCCATGGATATTCGAGGCAGATATCTCCAGATCATTCCACTGGTGACAACAACCATATTAATCAATCCACAGTATATAGATGTATAAAGCAAGTGATAGATGCTTTATTTGCTTGAGAAACAGATTGCATCTCCTTCTCTTAGGACAACTGACAACAGGGTGCAGAAAAGATTTACTAGAATGGTTCAAGGGATGAGGGACTTCAGTTACGTCAATAGACTGGAGAAGCTGGGGTTCTCCTTAGAGCAGAGAAAGTTAAGAGGAGATTTGATAGAAGTGTTCAAAATCATGAAGGGTTTAGATAAAGTAAATAAAGAGAAACTGTTCCCATTGGTAGAAGGGTCGAGAACCAGAGGACAAAAATTGAAGGTGATTGGCAAAAGAACCAAAGGCGACTTGAGGAAAAACTTTTTTTCGCAGCGAGTAGTGATGATCTGGAATGCGCCGCCTGAAAGGGTGGTGGAAGCAAATTCAACCATGGCTTTCAAAAAGGAATTGGATAAATATTTGAAGGGAAAAAAATTGCAGGGCTACGGTATAAAAGCGGGGCAATGGGACTAACTGGATTGTTCTTACACAGAGCCGGCATGGGCTCGATGGGCCGAATAGCCTCCTGTGCTGTAACCATTCTATGATTCTATGAACAGCATGAGAGCGTTGAGCAATTTTGCCGAATGGCAGGACTCCTAAAGGTCCAGGAGTTATAGGTTGCACCCACGTGACCATGTATACTCCCTTGCACATTGCCACTACCTGCATGAATCAGAAAGGTTTCAACTTTCTGAATATTCAGCTCATTTGCAACCTTCAGCACAATGCTCGCTTCCCAAGCAGCTATTACGATGTTTTCATTTTAAGGCAGTCTGCTGTCCCACCAATATTGGACCCAAAAAGGCAAGCCTCAGAGTAGTCCTGGGCATTCTTGTCTATCCACCTCTGCAATATCCTAGGTCACCAGCTGAATACAGGTCTAATGAAGTGCGTGCATCTACCCAAATAATCATTGAGTGTACCATTGGCTATATATCCCTGGAGCTGCCAGTGGCGGACTGCAATGTCGCGAATCCATCCTGCAAAGCAGTGAGCCGACATTTCCAACATGCAGCTTGGCGTAGTCTCCAGTGATTGCACCAATGTATGGTGCTCAGAAAGCACCCTTTTCAAGGCAGGTCTTGTGACATTCAGCTCCTGTGGCGTTCAGCTCCCTGGTGCAAGCTAGACAGCAGGTTTCTGCTCCTCTGGCACCATCACTTGCTTTTGCCTATTCGTGCTGGGTCTCATCCAGTGCTCTCCCCTCTACCTCACAATCTAAATCCCCAACATTTATTATTTGTAAGGGGAATGCACTCCCAAAATGCATTTAAGATAAGGATCAATCAGTGGATGGATTCATTAGTCTCGCAGATTAAATACATTTTGTGGGATGCAGAGTTGTGTCAAATCCAACTGACTAACTGTTCCAAACACCAGCTTTCAAACTCCCTGGCTATTGCTGTTAAATTACTACCTTGCAGTTTGTGGGACTTTGTGCGCAAATTGGTTGCCGTGTTTCCTACATGACAACAGCGACTACACTTCAAGTGTACTTCATTGGCTGTAAATCACTTTGGGACGTCCTGAGGTCGTGAAAGTATAAATGCAAGTGTTTCTTTCTTTCTTCTATCGGTTCTGCGTCGCGTGAAGCGGCTTTGCCTGCACATTGATGCAAAAGTGGCAGTGGGGGGCACATGAGAATCAGGTACCAAGCTGACTCCTGACCACACTGATGCTGGGAGGTGTGAGATCATCACCAGTAGGTAGTCTCTGTAGTTTGGGCTTTGCACCACCAAGCACTTTATAAACTTACTTGTGAATTATTTGTGAGGAGTGATCCCACGCTCTTGCCTGCACTCACTTAACCTTAAATTCTAGTTGTTTAGGAAGTGGAGCATGTATACAACATAGCTGTGCAGAACTCTCACCTCTCTGGAGATAGAGCGAGGCACAGCAGCAGCATAACTTGCAACTACTGATTGCACATTGCACTCTACAGATATTGATCCATAGTTCAAGGGCATTCTTAGCATTTTTTAATAAAATCTGTAGTTCAGGAAGCAATGCTTTACAACAATGTCATGGGGTACTGCATTTTCACCAGAACTAAGAGCTTTTCCTTCACTGAAGTTAAATGATAAAAATCCAATACTTTATCAATTTGATATATTAACAGCAAAAGAAATCTTCAATACAGTGGGAGTTTAGTCCAAGAGCAGTCATCAGACACAGGAGAAACTATCTTCCAATGGCTGTTTATGGTCAGAGTATTTCAGGGAGGTGTACAGTCTATTCTCTCTTTATTTTCCGTGATTGTTTTTTCCCCCATTTTTGCTGGGTGTTTGGACTGCAGCTCAGCTGGCTCTTACATCCTTGCTTTGTATGGTTCTAAGGACCTAACTGACCTCTTCTTGGAGACTGATTAATCGACTGGGTGGTCCCTATACGTGGACTTGATGAACTTGGGCAGTAAATGATTTAACTAATTTTGTGACCTCCAGTTCTGCATTTGTTCTTTCCTACTTTTGATTTCCTCAGCATTTTACGTGTAAGTCTGATTGACTCAATTATTCTTACTGTGACTTTTCTTTGTGTATTGGTTCAAATTCATAAATAAACAAGAAAATCTTTAAGTAAAACTCCAGTCTGCAAACAACTGTTTAATGCACATAGATATACTCTTTGGCTGCTGTACTTCCTATGACCAGCTATTTCGTATTATTAAATGTACACAGTACAAAATTGACTTTTCCTACTCACCAGATAACAATCATTGACTGCCTAGGAGAGATAATCAAAAGTCTTTTGCCACAAGACAGTGTACCGAAGCTTACTGCTGCTAGCTGAGGTACACAAACCAGAAATATCAATATCTGAGAAAAAAATGACTTTCAAAAATACATTATTTTTTCTGGTAATTAACATAGGATTTTTTGTATGTTAATTGCATCCTGCCCTTTGCCGAGAGAAATAATTATGTGGAATCTGCAGCACAAAAACAGGCCATTCAGCCCATGCTGCTGCTAATACTCCACATGAGCCTCCTCCCAATCTAATTACCTTTTCCTACCCTGCCCCTGTAACCCTCTATTCCGTTCTCCCTCGTGAATGCATCAAGCATTCTCTTAAATGCATCAATGCTATCTGCTCGGACCACTCCTCATGGTATCGAGTTCTACATTCTCACCACTCTCTGTGGAAAGAAATTCTTCCTAAATTCTGTTAGTGGCTATCTTATACCTTTGCCCCCTTGTTCCAGACCCATCCTCAAGTGGAAACATTTTCTCCCCATCATAATTTTAAAGACCATTATCAGGTCTCCTCTTAGTCTTCTCTTTTCCAGAGAAAAGAGCACCATTCTGCTCAATCTTTCCTAATAGTTGCATCCTCTCAGTTTTGGTATTTTTCTATTGAATTTTTATATATGGATATTAGTGACTCTGCGATCTCCTCCCTACTTTCTTTGAGTATCCGTGGGTGCAATCCACCCGGACCTGGGGTTTTGTCCTCTTTAAGTTTGGCTAGTTTGCCTAGTAATTCCTCTTTTTCTTTCTTAACTGTTGTAATATCCCTCTTGACTTCTTCTACTGTTGTCATTTCCTCTTTGTTAGCCACTTCAGTGAAAACTGAGGCAAAGTACCTATTCAGTATTCCTGCCATTTCAGTATCATTTCCTGTGAGTTTATCTTGCTCATCCCTTAGTGGCCCTATCTCTAGCTTAATTCTCCTTTTGTTAGTTATGTGCCTATAGAATACTTTATTTCTTTTTAAATTATTTGATATTTTCATTTCATATTTTGCCTTTGCCTTCCTAATTGTCTTTTTAACCTCTTTCCTAAGCTCATCATATCCCTCTTAACTTCATCTCATTTATTGTTTATGTATTTTGTGTATGTCTTTTTCTTTACATTCAATTTTATCCTCACCACTTTATTTATCTATGGTATCTCATTATTGGCTAGTTTGTTCTTATTTCTTAGTGGAATATATTTCTCCTGAACTATCTTGATCTCCCGGTTAAATATTGCCCACTATTGTTTTATTTCTTTGTTAATATTTTTCTTCACCTTACCTTCCTTAGCTCCATCCTCATTTCCTCATAGTTGGTATTTTTCCATCTATTCCTTTGGTCTTTGCACTGTCCATATCTCTCTCAATCATTATTTTAAACCTTATATTGTGATCACTACTCCCTAGATGTTCTCCCACTCTTACTTCTCTTATCTGCTCTGGTTCACTTCCCATTACTAGGTCCAGCAATGCTTCCACTCTTGTTGGGCTTCTTCCTCATTGGGCCAGATTATTCCGTCTTGTACCTATTGTAAAAACTCCATCCCCTTCTCCCCTTTCATTCCCTCTCCCTGCCAGTTAATTTCAAAAGGCTTGCCATTCTGGTCTTCTATATTTCAGCCGACAGCATTCAGCTTTCTGACATCTTCATCTAGTATCAAACAACCACTACAATGAGTGCTTCCAAACCACTCGATAGCCATTTCGAGGTGAGTGGAAAGCATCCACTTTTGAAGTATCTTTTTAGCTGTTCGAGAATTATAGTGCAATGAATTGCTGCGAAAAATGAGATAGCTGTGGAGGGTTCTGTGCATTGAAGTGAAGTTGTTTGGTGCTTTGAACGTTCCTTTAAGGTGACTGAACAATTTCCTTGCGTCTATTTAAAGGTCTGAATACTCACAGGAATACAGCCACTCAGGGAAAAAAAGGTATGAAATGGTTCATTGGTGCCCTTCAGCTTTGTGTAAAATTGACCTGTGAATTTCTGACTAATGGGAATGAGACTACAATCCTCACACATTTTAGCCGGCAGACTATTGGGAATATCCCCAGTTGTCTCCCCATGTTCAGGGCATGATTTATTAGAATGAAGAAGATAAATAACACAGTTATGAGAGTTGAGATTGAATCCACATCCAGCTACATCCTGATTGTAGAATGGGTTTCTAACCTTCTTTATGCCTCCAGATACTTTTGTGTGTATATGTGACATATACTTTTTTAAAAAAAGTTAAGCAAACTATTTGGATTTTCTCATCTAACACTAGATAATACAGATGATTATATATATTGACTTGAAATATTGGTAAGTGTCAATAAACCTCAAATTAAAAGGATCACAAGCATCCACCTCCCAAAAAAAACCTTGGAACTTTAGAACTGCAAAGAGAACTATTAGGATCATCCCACTGTTGCATTTTAGTTATAGCTATAATACTCTTTCATTCCTATTTATGTCCTAGCTTACCAGCACTGCTTGGTCCTCTCCCAGGGAGGTGGGATATTCTGGGCTGAGGAACTTTCCACAGTCAATCCTGCCCCAAATCAGTAGACAGCAGATTTAGTTCATAGGCTGGGATCAGTCTCCCTGGTGGTTTTCCATCCCTGTGATGGAGCTCTCTGTAACCAAGAGCTCGTCTATTGAGCAACTTAGCTGAGAACAGGGCAAATACCAAATACAGAGGTGACTGATATTTGGACACAATCAAGACTGGGATTGAAACCTGAACACTCTGAGTGTGAGAATAATGCTTTATCATTAAAGTTACTGCAACATCAAGATGTAATATAATCTTTGCCTGATTTTCAATTTTTATCATTTTGGCACTGCTTTCATTGTTAATTCATGGTTTAAACTACTATTTTAGTATCCAACCATATTTTGTGTGTTTTATTTTGATTCCCAATGGCCCAGCTGAATAAAACAGTGACTAGCTGAGCTATACAGAGTAGGAAGATCTCAGGTTTGACTCTTGGTTTGCGGTGGGGCAGCGATAGTCATGATAATTGGCCTCAATGTCTCGGGTTAGGGAGAGGAAAAGTACTCAGGATTCCCACTCTGTTGTTATCCACTGATCCCTATTGGAAGTTGGGTAGCAAAAGGATCAGAATTGGATGTGATAGCTCACGCATCCAAATAGCTTGCTGACATTCCCTGCCCAGGCTCATGGCCAGTTGAGTAAGGTGCTGGTGGGTGACCAGTGCCAATGGAACCACGTGCCAGCAAGGAGTCAATACCTTCAGAAAAGGGAGGGGGGAAAACTAGTGGAATTAAGGAGAAAGAATTATTAATATATGTATGAGATTATACATGGGTCTTATTAGCTCATGTAAAGTAAAAATTTCTCGTTTTTTCTGGGAATGCATATTTGACTTCCTCTCCTCCCAGTCATTCCCGTGACATCCTATCAATAATTTGCTTATCTTTATTGGTACCGAGCCTGCTTTTTAATGTATCTGCATTCCTTTGAAACCTAGCAAGGTTTACACTGGCTGATTTACACCAATCTCAAATACAGTTCTGTTGCGTATGTGCCACAGTTTGACATAACTGCTTTGAATTGCCTGATATTTTGTATCGTACATTTCAGCAGGAATATCGCATAAAGGAATTCTATTATCAGAACACACCATAGTCTCCTATGAAAGCTTTACATTGTGATATGCAAGGTCTTTGATTGCCATCTTGTGGAAATGTTAGAGAAAAACAGCAAAAAAAATGTTAGTTTTCAAATGTGTGTCACAGTCAGCTGCAGTTGATTGAACATCTGATAATTTAACATTCCAAATTGTGAATAGAAAAAAAATTCCAAACTGCTTTATATCAACACTCATTACAATTGCTCAATTAACTAAACAACTTTGACTGTTAACTTATATGAAGTGGTTGCTTTTCTGCAGGTTTGCCATGTTATGTTACACAATTTCTATTATTTCAACAATCTTAAGATACTGCAGTAAGTCGTATTTAAGGACAGTGTGAAACAGTTTGAGTTCAGTTTATTACAGATAAAAGTATCCAAAAAGTGGCACAGTGTAAAATTCTTACTAATCCTTTGGGTTGCCCTCCTGAAGGTGTTAATATCTTCTTGGAGTGCGGTTCTATAGGCGCTGGCCACCATCCAATACCCTACCTGAGTGGCCACTCTTCATATGTGAGCCCAGGCAATAAGTGCTGTTCAACGACGGGGAGCCCAAACCTCTCCTCACCCAATTTCCACACATGGGGGTCTATTTTGACTTTTGGGCGACCAACCGGTGGAGTGCGCTGGTCGGCCACCCATTCTGGCGGCAAAGAGGCCCCTGCGATTTTGAGGTCCCGGTCTCATTTAAATCTGACAAACCGGATTGGGGCCTCAGGATCAGGCAGGGGCGACCACCAGCAAGGTAAATTGCGGGGGATGGCACTGAACAGGCTCCAACCTGTTCCAACCTGAAATGGCGATCCGGGTCCAATTTACATTATAGGACCATGATTTCCATATTAAAAGGGGCCTATCGCCTGAAACAGGCGGACACTTTAGACACCCGGCAGTAGGCCTCTTTCAAAATGGAGCCGGCTGCATCGCCAATGTTACCAGGAGCGGTAAGGTTACCGACTCCATTTTGAGGCTGTTACCATCCCATTAACGCCAGGCGAAGACAGTCAAAATCGGCCCTATGCGGTTTCCAGCAAGAATTACTGTATAGCAATCAGGTGCACAAACTGTGCTGATTTTCCCCCTCCCTGCTCCAGGGAGTCCAAACGTTCTGTCCCTACACCACCCTAGCTGGAGATCAGCTAACGACATATGGTGCAATATTTCTGTATAGCTGACTTCCATACTGGGCAGTGTATTTGCCCAACTGAGCCACTGGGGGAGCATTTATTTAATTATGAATTTGAGATGTGAACAGTGTGATCTTTTTTTGAAGGCGAGACAGTCTCTTTTTAACCTATTTTCTCCCCTGGCCCTTTTTTCCCGAACTCCCCCATACCATACATTATCTGTGGCTGAGAAAGTGAGCAGGCAATCTGTTCCCAGCCTTGAGTGCCAGTGATGTACCTAAACCAGCTCCTGGGACATGCGCAGTAATCAATCAGGGACTCTCCTGTTAATATTTCCTTCCTTACATGTAGGAAAATATCTGCCTTTTGATTGGCACTTCCCCACTGTGGCACAGTTGATACTGAGTATTTAGCAGGCAGGAATCAGTAAGCATGAAACCACATACCACTGCGTTATTCCCCTGCGAAGAAGTTAGCAGTAATTTATTGCAGGTGAACATACGTTATTTACAGTTATTTCTAGCAGTTCCTTCACTTTACCAAATTATTGGTGGATGTAACTGAGTGTAACTAGTAACATTACAGCCTGGACAAAAATGTAATTTACACATGTGAATTAACATTTTCATTATGTGTACACAATCTAACTCTGAGCAGCTGTCCAAAATCCCCATGCAAAAGAAACAGAACAACTCACTCAAGGTACTGTAATGTGTTCTTTCTCATGTGTGAATGACCTATATAATCACTTACATCTGTGTACCTTTTAGATGTAGATCTTTCATGCATGTGAGACAAAGGAAAGCAATGAATCTTATCATGCTTATTATTCTTTATATGATCCTAATTGTCTATTTTCCAAATGACAACAAAAATCTGCTTTAAGCAAGATCATTCCCTTTGTCATTGATTTCAATCCCATCCTTCTCACCATATCCCTTGATCTTTTCTCTCTCCAGAGACACATCTGGATGCCTCTTGAACCTATTTATACTGTCTGCTTCAATTACTTTGCCTGGCAGCTTATTCAACAAGGATATTACCCTTTGCACAAAGAATTCCACCTAACTTCCCTCCTTACTATAAATGTTTGAATTTTTAATCAATATCTCCTAATATTTGAATGTTTTCTTGTAGTGAACAATTTGACTGGATTGGCATCACCAATTCCTTTCATAATCATAAAAAAAAATCAACTAGCATGCTGTAAAGTCTTGTTTTTTCCAAGGAATGCAAACTCATCCTCCTTAACCTTTTGTTACTAGTTTAATTCCTGATACCTGGAGTAATCTTTATTGCTCACCTCTGGGAGGCCAATAACATCCTTTCCAAAATGAGATTGTCAGAACTGCGCACTGCTCCAGATGGGGTTTGTCCAATACAGCAACAGTATATCCCCTTTTAATTTGTATTTTATCCCTCTGTAACGTAAAACAGAATCTTATTTGGCTTGAATGCCTTCAAGAGGGGGCTGGGCCAGTTCTTGACGAGGGCGGAGATCGTATCATATAGAAGGTAAGTGGATTAACAGTTAACGAACACATGGTCCGTGCGATTTCCCGGACTGGTATCGATCGCCTGAGGGACTCGGAAAGGAATTTTCCATAGTCTTTTCCCCCTATAAGCCCTGGGTTTTTCTCTGGTTTCTTGACTCTCCTAGGAGATTACATGGCTGCGGGGAGGTGGAGGGGTGGGGTGGGGGTAGGAACTGGTCATGATGCTCCATTGTTGGACAGGCCTCATGGACCAGCTGGTCTTTTCCTGCCTGTCATTTTCGTATGTTCGTATGTTGAATAGTAAAGTCCCTGTTATCTGACGCCATATTACCTTTGTCTTCTATAGGCTAATTATTGCATCCCTGCTGCTGCCCTGACTGATCAGCTATCCCAGGACAGACCAGGAGCTTTCCCAGTTTATAAGGCTGAATTTCACAGTGAGCTGTGCATTTATCCATGAAGCCAGAGAGCTATGTGTAAGAATCTTAAAGGATTTTTATTAACCTGAATGTTTCTTGCAGCGTATAATCAATAAACTTGTCATTATATAAGAATTAAATGCACAATATGGTTTGATCAATGCTTTTTCCTGTCATTTTGTTACCCATCTGCCAGAACACACCACTGGACGCTGAACCTCAGGCAAGCCAGATCTTCCACTGATTAACTATTCATGGGCTGAAAATCTCGCATTTCCTTCATGATCATTTTTCAATGTACTTTTGATATTTTCTACCTGGATAAACTAAAGCCTGGGGGGGTGGCAGTTTCTGCCCCGTACACCCAAATCTGTCAGTGAAAGTGCTTCTACATTCAATCAAACATTGGAACAAAAAAGAACCTACAAAGCAAGCCATCGGAGAAGAAGCTTTTATCAAAAGACAGTGGCCTAGAAATTGTTTTGCAATGACCTGTCAGCCCAAGGCACACCCAATATTGGGCCTCGGGTCACATTTACATAAGACCGGGGAGCTGCAGACGCCTGCTGGGCATTCCCAAGCAGCTCGCTTGGCGAAGAAGATTTCAATTTCGGGCCAGCGCATCGGAGCAGTGGCCCCAGATAAGTCCTGGGAGGAGTAGGGGGTGGGGCGCGATTGGGAGGGAAAGAAGGGATCGGTGGGGTGGGAGGGGGGAGATCGGGAAGGGCCCGAATGGGGTTTGTCAATGGCCTTTGGCACTGCAGTGGACTCGAGAGGAGCATTCCTGCTCCTTCCAGCTCCACATTCAGGTACATTTTTTTTTAAACTTACCCTTTTGGTGGCGGCCTCCATTGGTCCCTTTAAGGAGCGCTAGTTAGGCCAAATGTAGACCATGTTTGGGAAAGTGGGTTTCAAACAGGCATTAGGCATCTCTTTGCATATGCAAAAGGACTAATGTCTGTTTCAGGTGTGGGCCCTGGATGTCTCTTTTTCTGCCTTTACCAATATGGCGGGATGCGCACTTCCGGTGAGTAATGAGTGTGTGCGCCCTGCCCACCATATTAGATGCTTAGGCGCCTGTTCTGTGCCTGAATAATGGGTGCAGCACCATTGAATATCTAGGCCAGTAACCTAAAAGCTGAAATTTTTTTCTAGTCAAATGCTCGAATCAAAGATTATTTGAGTAGCTGGTAATGTAATAATGAAAACAATCCATCATTTGATCTTTGAACATTTTCTTTTAATTACTAATCAGTGCCTGGAGTGCTCTAGTAAACTTCCATTTCATGGTACCTTGGCAGCTCTGATAATGTTATGCCTTCACAGGAGCCCCGGTGCTAGCTTACACCTGAACACTGATCCCTCTATTATATATGACAAGAGGAAACCCACTCAATTTACGATCTAAACTGACAGTGTAGAAAAAATGGTGACGATGCTGATATGATTTTTGGGTAAATTGACTGACTTATTTTCCTATGAGCCATGGGGCCTCAATATCACTGCTTCTTCCTCAGAAAGCAAAAGTAAATTCAATAATTTTACTATCAATTCTGTATTAGGGTGTAAAAAGATTCTTTCATACAGTAACATTCCAGTAAGTCACGGTAGCACTTTCAGGTTGGTTATAGTAGAAGCTCTTTATTTTGCCCCTAGTCCTATAGCTTAAGGTATTAGAAAAGTACCCCCCTGCTGGGCCCAGAGTGCCATTTTACATTGAGTGCCTGTTTGGTGAGGTGGATTTAGACTACCTGGACCTAAAGACCCCTTACAGCCAAGAGAACCTTTCGCACAATCATTCCAGGCTGGGTTTGAACCCGGTTTGCAGAGTGAAAAGACGGTATTTGAAGCCACTGCACATCACCATAAACATGAATGTTTTGAATGTCAAATACATTTACAGTACAATTATCCACATTCCCATTATCCATAAACCTGATTATCTACAAATATTTCAGCATGAGTTGAGGCTAGGAGACCAGCAGGAGATGGGGTAGGTTGAGTCAGGAGAGCTGTCGGAACTGGGGCTGGATTGGGAGAGTAGTAAGAATTGGGGTTGGTTGGGGAGAGCAGGGGCAGTTCAGGTGGATCAAAGTTGGGTTCGGGTCAGTGACAGCAGTAGAAATTGGAGTTAAGTTGGAAGACCAATGGGAATTAGGGTTAGATTGGGAAAGCAGCAGGAGTTTGGAGGTAGGTTGAAAGAGCAGTGGGAATCAGAGTGAGGTTGGAAGAGCAAGGGAGTTGGAGGCATGTTGGGAGAGCAGTTGTAGTTGGTGGAGAGTTGGAAGAGCAGCAGACGTCAGGTCAGTTATGTTGCTCTGTTTTGGTTGCTGTTGCGTAAGTAAAGAAATTAGTACAAGGAGAAGCTAATGCACAATGTACATTTTAAATATTTATAAAATGATCAGTTTCAGTCACTTCCTATAATGTACTTTGGCAGGGAGTGAGCACTCCTTGTACACTTGTGAAAAAAAGATGATTTCTTATGAAAATTAAGGGTCAACGGTAAATATTAGCAGAGCCTGGGTGGGATTTTCCTTACCGGAATTGAAATGGTAAGGTGGGCTTTGCACCTGCCTGACTGACCTACTGCTGACCTTGGTGAATTTACAGAGCCAATTTTTTTTGGCGGCTCCCAGCAGTATTCCTGTCTGCTCGAGAGCTTGCTGCTGGAGTGCAGTGGGAGGAGAGGGAAATGGCAATAGCCACCGAAGTCAGATGCGCGCAGCAGCTTAAAGGGCCATGCAGCATCACCCTTCTTTTCAATCTGGCTGCCTCCACTGAAGAATTGACTTTCTGCATTTATGTTATTTTCCTCGATCATCTCTTTATCGATTAAAGCGTTTTGACCTAAAGCTCTTTATTCTGGATTCCCCATTGCCTAGTATCACTAGATGTCTGTCGAATTCTGCCGTTCTTAGTGACCAACAATGACAGAAAATGTGACGTACAAAGCCACTCCATCTTTGTCGCCTCATCTGACATCCACCGTCACTTCTGGTGGAAAGTACGGAGGGGAATCCGATGTTACGAGTCCCGCCCAACTTTCCAACTTTCCACCTTAGTACTCCCACAAAATCGATGGAATGGCAGAGGCAAATACGGGGCTTTGCCCACAGGTATACCTAGTTCCTGGACACAAAGCAGAGGAAAAAAAGGACGGGGGAATCTGTTATGCGGGTCTCTGCCACTTTGCGCTTCCCTCACACATCTGGGATATATTCCTGGACCATTGGGACCTGCCCCAAACAGGCAGTCGTGTTGAAATCAATTGTAAATGGCATGGGGATGATGTGAGAACACCTTTCTTCGGTTTCCGTGGCGATGGTCCTGAGAGGCTGTAATCAACTCCCTCAGACTGCAGGATCTGAGAATGTGCTACCAGAAAACTCTTCACACCGTAAGTGTTTCCTGTTCAGGGCCAGCAAGCAGGCTGTCTGGTTGCTGTTTTTTGGACAGCAGGCTGAAGGCCCTGAAGCCACCGGCTATTACCATTGCTGCACGCTTCTCAGGCTTGCAGCAGAAGTTCCACTTTTCTCGCCTGCGTTCAGGCGCAGGCCCACTTCAGGAGACATTCCTGTGCCGGGGCCACATCAGGGCCATTCTAATAAACTGAGCCTGGAAATACGGGCAGTTCAGGTGCGTGAGGCCGAGGCGCGCTGTGGGTGCGCTCCACCTGATTTGTGCTCAGGTAGAAAGGAGAGAGGAAAATTGGCCCCTGCATACACAATACCACATTTTGCAGCAAATATTTCTAGTAAGGAAAAGAACAAATCCAATTGTAATGTTTTCCAAGACTCAGTCCTCAAAAGCGGAGAAACAAGCACAGGAGGGAACCAGGAAATGAGAGAGTTAAAATGAGGCTGGTCAATTTCCTGTTCTAATCCTGTCCAGTGGCAATTTCAATGTCACTGTTTTCTTGGGCGGCCGAGGCTCTCTCCTGAATTAGGCTGGGGCCTCAATCATTTATGCAAATCGAAGGACTATGCCTTGGGACGTTTTACTACTTTAAAGGCGCTATACAAATCCAAGTTGTTGTTGTTGTTGTGCATAGGACCTCGATGGTATTTTAACCACCGGGCTGAGCAAGGAGCCCATTGCGGCCTCGCTCTGTGAAACTTGGCCTGCAGGAAGAAGAGGCCCTGTGAGATATGTGTTAAACATTCTTTTGTGGGGCCACAAGGAAAAGGTAAGGCTCTGCTGCCCCGAGCTGCCTTCCCTCTCGCTCGCAAGACCTTGCCAAAATGCACCCCCCCCCCACCGACTCAGTGGTTTATCTGAGTGCCGGCAGGCAGACTCTGGGCTGCCTGATCTTCAACTGTCGACAGCTGGCCAGCTGCCACTTTCTGATTGTTTTGAGCGGGCAGCTGGCTGGTGGGATGTTAATGAGACCCAGCCCGGGAGTTACAATTCCCCCTTTAGTCCTAGTAATTCCATGTCAGATCTACATTTGTGTACATGGGATTGTTAAATTGCAGTTTTCTTTAGTGAGTCCCCGCTAATTATTTAGCATAGGGTTTCCCTCCTTTCTGGTGGATGATCGAGGTTCCACTGTAGAAGGATTACGATGTCAGTGACGTACTGCATATGGTGCGGCATAGATTGCAGAACCTATTAGTTTACTCAGGGTTTGCCCAGAATATTAATTCGGGCACCTACCAACATATGTCTAGAAAGCCATCTATCACTGTGAGCAATCGTGTTGTGTAGCAGCTGAAGCCGACACGCCTCCCAGTGCCTCCCCATATTGAAAGGTTTCCTGCACATTACTTTCCCTTCCACACTTATGTTCTGTGGCAATCGGCAGGAAGAGAGTGAGAAAAAGGCACCAAGTGCAGCATGCAGCAACAGATTTGCTATCTAGTTCCTGTCACAATGTGAAAACATAAGCTGCTTTTTTAAAGCAATCATCGTAACTCGCCTTAGTGTTTGTCGACAGATTGAGGGAAATGTTTTTTGAGGGAGAAGTATCACGATGATGTCAAACAGAGTTGTCCCCAGTTTGGACAGAGTTCAAAGGCTAAATTTGCCAGTCCCGTCACAGTGGTGGCAGGACTGCTAGAAATCATACGCAATATATGGGGGAAATTGCACAGAACAGACCTTGCAGTATCTTGTGAGGTTCACCTATTTACATATAACTCCTGTGTTCCCTGCAAGCATTGCGCACTGCACAGAAAATGGCGCTGCCATGAGGATGGCATAATTCAGTACACCAACATATTTAAAGGGGAACAGACTAGTGTAAAATTGGATCAATAATTAATGATCCAAACTTCAAAGCAGGATGTGGCTTCACAAAGTGCAAGTAGCCAGGGCAGAGGAAGAAATGTCCCCTACACAGAGAGGGATCTGCAGGAGGCCATCACCAGAGTCCCAGAGGAACGGACCCTACTACAAGGTCAGTGCTCTGAGGGGAGTCCCAGTTAAGGGAGGCCCAAGGTTTCCTTGTGGGGCCAGGGGGAACACTCTTGCACCTCCTGGCCCATAAGAAATCTGATTTTTTTTTTAAACTTAGCTTGCTGTTTTCTACTGGCCCTGGCTGCTGTTCCCAGCAGGTTTTGCCTTGTGGGGAAAGCCACCACAGCTCCCCTCATGCAGGCCTACAGTTAAAATAGCAGATTGGGCCCAGATGATGTCATGGTAACCCGATCTAGATATTTAAAGAGGAACCCGTCAGCTTGGGATGGGTGTCCTTGCTGCCTGCAATTTAAAATTATAGTCTGCCCCATTGGGGCAGGAAAGAAGTGGGTAAATCTCCTGTTTCATTTCAACTGCCCAACCACCCCTCCCATGGCCTGTTTTCCGCCAGGCAGGTGGAGTTAAAATTGGCCCTTACATTTTCATACCAATGGGGTTTTACCTGTTTGCATTTACAAATGTCTGTTCTCTGTGTTGTTTCCTTATTGGTGAGAATCAAAATAAGGATATAAACATTGTCTGTTCTCTTCCCCCCCCACCCCAGTCTCACGCTGACTTTTATGAATGTTGACCGGGAGATAGGCACAGCAGAACAGGGGGATAGTGCAAGTCAGACAGGAGAGTGAGATCGGGCCAGGTGGAAATAGGTGTGCCCCCATCCTGCTGCCCCAGTGTTTGGGGAAAGTCAAATAGGTTGTTATGCTACAGCTCTGAGGTGAGGTGTGGTGTTATACAATCCTTGCAACACTATCAGATTAGGGGAGAGTATGGGCACTTACACTTGTGTGCAATGCATTGCTAATCAATATTCAAGCTTTATGCACGACTTGTAGTTAAATTGTTACCCAAGAACTGGGAGCACTTTTCAGAGTTTTAAGAAATTAGTAAGTTGTTCTTTATTGGACAAATAGTTAAGTATTTACTTAATTTTATGTCATCACCACAGTATTTTAACATTAATGTTATATTTAACCATCATTTGCTTACTATGAGTTGTGGATTGGAAGAATAAAATGTTATAGCATAGGAACAAGTCATTTGGTCCATCAAGTCTGCATCAATGTTCTTATCCACATGAGCCACCTGGTGTAATTCCACTCTCCTGCACGTTCCCCATTTCCTATAACATTCCTCTTTTCCAAACAACTAGTTTCCCTTAATGTTTTTAAAGACTTATCCTGGAGATGGTCTGACACCGGAGGCATGGAACCAAATTGAATCCAGTTTGGCTTTAGTATCAATGAACATTTTGCATTCCAGTTAATTCAAAACGCAAACGTGCATCGAATTCCGCACCGCAAGACTTTATATTAGGGACAGCAATGCTGCTTTCCCCACAGGAGGGGGCGATAGAAACCCATCTTATCCCTATCGCACTGGGGCTACATTTAAACAAATTGCATTTAGGAATTTTCCGTCGACAATTTTCAATTGCAAAAAAAAATGCATGTTGTTAATTTATCGGTCACACTGGGATTGAACAAGGTGCCCGCAATATTCGTGCACCATGTGAATTATCTGGTACACAGGTCGGGTCAACAATATCTCGGCAGCTTATATTTTACCGCGACAATCTTACATTTGCATAATAAATATTGGAATTCCAGTTGATACTAGAAAAAAACGGTACAGCAAAAATGCGTCGACTGCAAACAGCGCGGACATCACAATTATAACTACAAAAATAAGAGATAATTGCAACCTTGGACAGGACCTCATGTCTGCACTTTCTCAAAAGCAAAATACTGCGGATGCTGGAAATCGGAAATAAAAGCAAAAAATGCTGGAAAAGCTCAGCAAGTCAGGCAGCATCTGTGGAGAGAATTAACGTTTCAGGTCGAAGACCTTTCTACTGGTTTTTATTCCTCCCTTAGCGCCTTGTCGAATGAAAAGTACCGGGGTGTCCCTTGCTTTGTTTGTGTTATCCATTCCCAGTGTGAATGTGTGTGTGTTTGTGTTTTCTTTTCCATCTCGTCTGCACTTTCCCTTTTAATCTGCACGCCGACCATCGCTGATCGATACATATTTGAGCAGTGTGGACCCGTCCCCCCTCCCACTGCGCCTCTTTCTTTGTGCCGTTTAGGTGCAGCGCTTGTCTCTTAAAAAAGCAGAGCCAATCATTCCCCCACCTTCCCCCACAACCGGGGCACCACTGAGACTTGTCAATCCCAGCCTGACCTTTGGCCGTGGCCACCTTTTACTGAGCTGCCGAGCACTGAGCATGTGCGAGGAGGTAAACCCTTCCCCGGAGACCCAGAGAGAGAGAGAGTGAGATGAAAAAATCCAACGTGCAGCTGTGGCTGAGCCGGCGAGTAATGCAGCAAGCCAGCACTCCGGCTCAGTGAAGTGTGGATGGGATCTGGCTGTTTGCGTCTCTCCGTGTGTCTTTTTTTTTGCATTCAACCTTCCAGCACCGACAGACAGACAGACAGACAGCAAGCAAAGAACAAAAAAAATTAGGAATTCATCAGGAAGAAAACAACAACAGAAGAAAAAAAGGAGATATTGAAATATGTGACTGATTGAGAAGGGCGAATTGAATGAATAGATTTTCACGCAGCCACTGTGAGCAGAGCTCGTCTCCCCTGGTCGCCGTTTTTCCCTTAACCCAACTCAGTTTTCTTGTTTACATTTTGATCGCCGAGAGTAAACACAGCGCCATGTCGGAGGTCTTGCCTTACAACGAGGAAAAGATTGCGCACTATGGCGATGCCGGTGATGTGGGGCAAATCTCCTTCACCTGCCGCCTCCAGGACACCAACAACTTTTTCGGATCAGGGCAGAACAAAAGACCGCCCAAGCTCGGACAGATCGGGAGAAGCAAACGGGGTATGTGATTGCTGAATACCTGTAGCGTAAAAAAAATTAAATAAACCTTTTATTGCGAGCTCGAGATTCTGGTTTTAAATCCATGAGATTTTTTTTTTGGGAGATCCAGGAGAACTAAAAGGCTATTTCCAGCACTGGTGTTTAAATAATGCAACATTCTGCGTTATTTTTCATGGAATAATTTTCGGGGGGAGGTGTCTGAGTTGATCTTTAAATCGTAAATGGTTTATGGTTACGCTTATGGTTTTGCAGGGGTGGAACATAATTCAAAATATATTGCGACTGAAGACGAGGGGATGCAGCGCCGTTCAAATGTGCGGTTCTGTATAACCGAGATAGCTCTTTTCCGGTTTATACACACATTAATGTGTGTGTTCATACATTTAAAATACTAAATCTCCTACCAACTGCTTTATTTGCTTCGCGTGTAAATGTAATGAACACATACTAAATCTACTACCCCACATAAGACATATTTCTAGTTATTTTGTATTCTTGTCTGTTCATACCCAGCCTCTGTGCACGAACTCCCTCCCCTCTGCATGCTGAGCATGAACTTAGTTAGATTTTTTTTTAATTAATTGTTTTTCTGCGTTGCAGTTGTCATCGAAGATGACAGAATTGACGACGTGCTGAAAAATATGACAGAGAAGTCCCCTCCGGGTGTTTAAAAAAAAAGTCGAAAGACACTGTGTCGAACAACAACAAAAAAAAACATTTAAACAAGTCCCACCTTTTCCTTGGCGAAAAAAAAACAAGCACTTTGAGACGCAGAACTAACCTTCACTTATAAAAGCTGTGATCCACGTTGCTAAAAAAGCGAACTATTGTATTTCACGCTTGGAGACAGAACATGAGGGCAGTGACGGGGGAAACAGGACGAGTAATGTATGTTGGTATGGAGTGAAGCTTCCAATGTCATGTGCAAGGATTGATTGCTCTTGAACTCTCAGTCCTATTTGAAATTGTTTAAAACCAATGTGCAGGATGTCTGTAGCAGACTATAAGGGCCAATATGTGCAACCCAGCATTGGAACGAGAGAATGATGTAGCAAGCACATAAATGTATATCAATCAAATCTTTGTATTGTATTGCTATCCGGCTACGTTGTTATGAATGGAGCACCTTGTTTACATACTTTATCTTGCAAATACTGTAATTCTGTGCACCTTGGATGTAAAATATTATTTTAATTCTCCTTTATTGCAGTGTTGAGGAATGTTGAAAACAAAAACATCTTTTATAGGAATGGAGAAAATATTATTTCTTTTTTAATTTAAAACTTCTGTGCAGCTTGATTTTTTTCTTGTTGCTATATAATGCAGCCTGCTGAATTTAAAGTGAAAAGGCATATTTTATATATTAGGATTTATAAACGACAGTGTATATCCTACAGTGCGATCAATAGAGTATGTTTTGTTATCGTGGCAGTAATATACTTTCTATATTGTATGAAGCATCATCACGACAGTGCCAAATATCTCGAGAACGCCAAAAAAGGTAATCATTTTTTTTGTGCTCTTGGTGAATGTATAAAGTAACGCTATTTGGCTGCCATTTTTTATGTTAAAGGACTATTTTTTTTCTTATTGGTAAAATTACTGCTCTGCATGAAAATGTGCAAAATGCCTCGTGTGAGGAAATCTATACATCACTATAGATCTTGTTTGCAACTTTGAATGACAGACCTCAAGAGTTTTTTTCTTAATTGAATATATATATATATATCTGTTGCACCTTTCTCCTCTACAGGGCTATTTCTGCAAAGTATAATAAAATGTAAAATCTCCTACCGTGTGTCTCTCTCTTTCTTTCATTGGGTTTGCAGAATGTTACTATTAATTATCATATTTAATCCAGATATGGAGTGGTTCTTGCAATTAGTACATGTTCAATAATAGAGGTCGGATTGTCTATTAAGTAATTTATCCTGCGTCGTAATAGACACGGTGCAATTGATGCTTTCGACAACAAATCATTATTTTATTTTATGTAATGAAGTTCACATAAACTGTCCAGAGGAATTGTAATGCAGAGCTCTTAAGACGGTACAGTGCTAGCAAATCAGTTTGATCAAGTAGCAGACATATTAAATCCTGGCACAAAAACAATCGGGCTATGAAATATAATAAACTCTATTTGCAAAGCAGCAGAGGCAGTTTTCCAATATGGTTTACATTTTTCATAATAGCATCGGTAAAGTGAGCGTTCCAAACCAGATGAGAAAAACATTGTTGTCATTCGATCTAACAGGTAATTGAATCGTAATCCCATTTTTCTATAATCTTGTCAAGGCAATTAATCAAGGAGAAACTGATTTGTTTTATGCAATAAAGCCAACGGCCTGTTTTAAATTACATTGCAACAATATTTTCGTGTAATCTCCACGTGCACTGCCAGTACCTGTTTGAATAATCTAATCCTCTGGGCTGCCTCGGAATTTGAGATTGAATGTTTATGACCTACAATGTTTGTCATTATCCTTCTTCATCACCTCATTAGTCAGAAGGTGAAGTATCTGTGAAGTGCGAATAGTGAGGTTAGATGGGTATGTGGGTGGTAAAGTGAGACTAGTTTAAATATGCATGTTTAGGAGTCTCTCTATGTGTGTGTGTGTACCCCCTGCTTGTGTCAGAGAGCGAGGAGAGAAAGAGGAATGTGTCACATAAAATCTAAAAAGTGACTTTCTCACATTAGCTTTTAGGATCTTTTCAAAAAAAATGTGCACACTGGAAGCATCAGAACCTACAAACTCTGCCTCTATCCTCTTGATTGCTCACCTTAACAGTTGGGTTGATGAAGGTATTTAATCCTGCAATCGCCAACAGTAGCATGAAGAAAAATTACTTGATACCTTAAAAAAAAAGCCTGTTTCAAATCCGTTCTCTTTCAAAGTTGCAATAATTTGGAATTACGTGAAGCATTGATTATCTAATTATCTAGAGGTGGAACTCTGTGTATGAATGGATTGAAGAACCTTCTAAAAGATGCGTCTCTAACTGATTCAATTCAGATCTTTTTTTTGTCCGATTTGCATCGCAGCCTTTAGACTGAAGGTCAGGGATACTTGGATTTGCTGAACTCACAGTAATCCAGGCAGGACGTGCAACGTTTATTAAACGGTTACGTTACGGTTTGTTGCATTTTGAGCAGATGTAACATCCTTTTAAGAGTGAATTCTGAATATATATTGCTTAACGATGTACACTGGGGGAGCAGATTCAAAAATGAAGCTTTGGCCTTCTGTTTGTAAATGTATTCTCAAGTCCTCAGAGGGCACCGCAACCATTTCACTGCAATAATTAATTTTTCAGTAAGAATTGAATATTCATTGTATATATTTTTTTCTGTTTAAACTGGAAGCGAAAGTTAAAATGAGTTATAAGGAAGCTTTGTGAACAAATACACACCGATGACATCAGTGCTTCAGTCACACACCCGTAATGACATCACCATGTGGTCACTGCCAGTTTCAAACTCCTGGGGAAACTAACACCTGCCGATTTGTAGACACTTTCACTTGTGTTAACATCGACATGGAAGTGATTTGAAGAGCAATATTTTCAAAAGATATCATCATTTTGCGGAGTATAATCAAAAGTCAGCAAAATGCAGCTTTAATTTAATTTTCTTTCAACAACAGGCGTTTAAACATTTTTTAAAAATCATGCTCGGGATATGGGCCAGCATTTATTGCCCAATCCCTAGTCGCCCAGGAGAAGGTGATGGTAACCTCCTTCTTGAACCGTTGCAGTCCATGTGGTAAAGGTACTATCCCACAGTGCTGTTAAGCAGGGAGTTCTATGATTTTGACCCAGCTATATATACTATATTGCTGTTTATATCAGACAGCATATTGTTCCAGAGCAATGAAATTTGAAATTCTTAGATTTAATTCAGGGTATACTGACATACATGAGGAAGATAACACGTGTGGCATCTTATAACTGCTTCATAGAACACATTTTATTGATATAGAATAAAATTAAAGTAAATCAAGCCAACTCAAATGAGGTCAGTTAACTCAGCTTGCCAGTTCTGAACTGAATGGCTCAGTACCACACTTAATCGGTGCAATTGCATACTGGGGAATTTGGAAAGCGGGTGCAATTTCGTGTAATCAAAGTTTTTAATTCATATTAAAGCCAATCTTATTTTTACAACAGCACAGATCAGTACGCCGGTCTACCCCACGTCATGGGGCTTTCCACTAACCTCATCATCAGATTCAGTCAGGATTGTTTTTGAAGACAGACCAGATTCTGCATTATTCATATCTTTGTACACATTAAACTACTCGCTTCAAAGATGTAAATACGTTTTATGAAGACACGCCACAAATGATGTCAAATTTTGTCACATTTACAATTCAGCAACCCACAAATCATTTTGTTGATTAAAAAAAACTGCAGCCGCTGGAAATCTGCGCTAAAACAGAAAATGATGGAAATGAATAGCGAATCCATTAGCATCTGGAAAGAGAAAAGACTAAGTTAGTGTTTGGGGGTAAATCAGGGAACCACACCCGAATCCCTGCCTCATCGTTCCCCTTTTCAGATACAGACGAATCCATTGCATATTCTGTTTTGCCCAAAACGACTTTATTGGATTTGCACCAAACATGCCAAGTGAATTCCCTTCCTTGGTCTCGGAGTCCTTTTCGGGGAATGGGTTAGATACGGCCTGGACCGATGTGAATATCATACCCGCAACAACCACCGCGGATTTAAAATCTTCCAAATTCGTCCTATTCAAAACAGGATAGCAGGCTCGCAGCCGACTGCCACCAATGATACAAACGTTTGACCCTTTTTGTTCATATATGGTCAGTGAATTCTCTTCATAATAGAAACCCCGATGACATTGCATTGGTGAAGAGACCATACAAAGAATACTGTGGTATAAAATCTAAAATTAATATTGTATTTACAATAATGGGAATCCCATTAAAATCTAGAGAGTTTAATATATTGTAGAAATGTGAAGATGCACTTAACTGAAACAACATAATAAATGTTTGTATAAAACCCACATCCAGAATGGGCGATATTAACAACAAAACTGCTGACGTGGCGTGCAAGTGTAGCCGCTGCTGATGAGCAGGAAACCAGACTTGTTTCAATGAACAATTGAAAGACTAATATTTTCGAAGATGGCTAATGTTCCTCATTTGAGAATAATAAAATGGTCTGTTTATTTAGAGAATTCTGTGGCTAAAGGAGTGTTTTGCGTTTCCAATATGTTTAACTTTTACTTGATAACCTTTAGAAGATAAGACTGCAGTTATACTGTGACCACCCATCTGTGCAATGCGGTGCATTGCGGGAGAGTGGAGTTATACTGCTGACTACCATCACTGCAGGTTTTATTTATTCATTCATGGGATGTGGGCGTCGCTGGCAAGGCCGGCATTTATTGCCCATCCCTAATTACCCTTGAGAAGGTGGTGGTGAGCCGCCTTCTTGAGCTGCTGCAGTCCGTGTGGTGAAGGTTCTCCCACAGTGCTATTAGGAAGGGAGTTCCAGGATTTTGACCCAGCAAAGATGTAGGAAGGGCGATATATTTCCAAGTCGGGATGGTGTGTGACTTGGAGGGGAATGTGCAAGTGGTGGTGTTCCCATGCGTATGCTGCCCTTTCCTTCTAAGTGGTAGAGGTCGCGGGTTTGGGAGGCACTGTCGAAAGTTACATGTTGCAAGCAGAAGCCCTCTGGGTACCATGCTTGGATGCTCATGGAGACTGTCGCTAAATGTTAATATTAGAAGAGTGCAGGTGGGAGTACCCCTTCCTCATAACGTTGAAAATAAGTCGTATAAGGTGCTCGGGGCAGATCCAACATGTTTAAATGTGTGGTTTTGAACTAAGTTGTATTCAACACTGCACCCGGTACAAGCTCAAGCCAGTGTGAGATGGTATTCTGGAGTCGAGTCTGGCACCTCCTGACTTTAGTGCATCTGGAAGTCAAAATAGCATAGCTCCTGAGTTATACTGCCTCGTTTGCATGAATGCACGACCGAAACGGCGATATAAGGTGCCTGACGAAAACATAGAAAGAGGGTCCAATTGGCCTATCACTGCCACTCACCCCACAGGCTGTATATAACCTGCCCTATCAGGCACGGGATCCCACACTACATAAATACTCCTTGATCCCAACTTTAACACGCAAAATGCAAATATCCATTGTCCTTTCCCCTCAACTTGTACAACTTGTTTACGCATTCATTTTTGTCTGTAACCTATGGGAGACCTTTAACTGTGGCATGGTGTCCATTGGCAACCCCGCCAGTTCAATTGTTCACGTGGAGGTTGAACAAAAGAGGTAGAAATAATATATTTATGGAGCTATTCCATTTAATAGGGTGTCTGATTTTGAGCGGTACACCTAATATCTGACAATTACGAAAACAAGCTGTCCAGGGAATTCTGACTTCGTTTATCATCACATCTGTGTGACTCAAAACATCAAAATACTTAAGATGAGAAAAGAGGAAAATGAAATTAAACATAGCCAGGTCACGATTTTTGTAAATAATATCTGATAGAAAATGCAAATGCATTTGGAGAGCTTCAAAGGAATCCCGGTTCTTAAGGAATTCATCGATTTTTTTTGTAAAGCGAGCATTGCAGGGGTAGACTGCAAAACAGTGCACTGAATCCCAAGTTGTTACCGCAAGAGCAATGGACTTTCATTGAAATAAATGGAACTCATTTTCTCTTTTAAAACATTAGGCACCAAAATGCAATGTATATTAACAGACAAATATGTATTAAACCGAATTTTAATAGAATCATAATTTACAAGGACAACAGTGTTCCAAAATGTTCTTTCTCAATTCGAGCTGTTGATTTCAAAAGATGTGTCGATCTTTAAGATCGTTCACTCATTTCCTTTTTGTTCTGCAGAATGACTCAAAACAAAATTTTCAATCGTGTTAGTGAAACATGAAAACGTATGGCAATATATTCATGTTATGGCCAAAATAAATGTATTTCCTAAAGTGGAGTGAATAGTTCGTGTAAAATAATTGGGATCAAAATGTCTTGCACACAATTTTCATTTGATCTCCGCAGTATAATTACCTGTTAAAACATTTATGGGCAAAATTAGGAAAAGCTATTACATTAACAACCAAATTAAGAGAATTTTTTTATAAAGAGTTGCAATTATACTGCAAAATGCAAAATAAGCTTCTGTCGACGATCATCTGATGAATTATGTAGGAGTCAGTAAACTGTGAAAATTTCATGTAAACAAACATCCGTGGACCCGTCTGTTGTTATAGCAACTAGAGCTGTCCGCTCTCAGTGCAAAGTCAAACCAAGAGGGACCTCTATTAAAGTGAGTTACTGGGAGCTCATTTCAAGAAAATTCCCTTCACTAAGAAAGAACTTGCATTTATATAGCGCCTATCAAGACCTGGGGATGTCCTGTAGTGCTTTACAGCCAAAGAAGTACATCTGATGTGTAGTCACGGTTGTAGTGTAGGAAACTTGGCAGCCAATTTGGGCACTGCAAGGTCCTGCAAACAGCAATGAAATAAATGACCAGATCATGCATTGTGAGTGTTGGTTGAGGGATGCATGTTTTCCAGAACACCTGGGAGAACTCCCCTACTCTGAATTGTTCAGTGGGCTATTTTAAGTGAAAGGGCAGACAGGGTCTCCGTTTAACATCTCATCCAAAGGACAGTACCTCAGTCTCAGTACCCTGAAGTGCCAGTGTAGATTATATGCTCAAGTCCTTGGACTGGGGCTTGAACCTTCGGACTCAGAGGAAAGAGTTCTACCATTGAGGCAAGACAGATACTAAGAGATGGAATAGAATGGATTGATAGTAGGATCAAGCACCCAGAAAAGGCAGCAAGCCCGGAATTCAGATCGGGTGCTTTTCATTCTAATCTTCTATCTAGTTTTTAGTAATTATATCATTGCAAGATTAATTTTGTCTGCCAATATTAATATTTCAAATAATATCATAGATGGTATTTAGAAGTTTAGTAGAGATGGGATGTTCAACTCTCCTGATTTAGTGGGTAAATTTATTGCTCATTGTCGTACTGAGCTAGCCAGACCAGTAAGGTCTCCAAATTTTGTTGAAAAATATGAACTTGGGTTGTTGGGGAAGGGGCGTGGGGCACATTTGGAATTCTACAATTGACTTTGGTGCTGTCAGCTTGGCAGGTAGAAAATCAGCCAGGTTTCATGCCCTTATCCAGTGAGCCCTGCATGTTTGTGGACATTAGGTGAGGGTGAAGCTCAATTGTGCTGCTCCTATAGTTGAATAGTTCAAAATGCTAACAAAATTACTAAAGTAATTGGAGGTAAACTGAGTGTTACTGAGGGAGACTTGGGACAGTAGAATTTGTAATTGGATTTCAAAGAGAACTGCATAGGATAATCCAAAGACAAACTACTTTCAATTGTAAGATCCATGAATTCCCTCTACCCTTAAATGCATCCTAACACACTTAGAGGCACGGCATGTATCACAGTTGAGATAAGATATGAGAGAACAATTGGTGCCTTTATATCCATAACAAAGACATTCATAGTCTTTTTAACTGTGTTTGGCTTCAGTTTATGCTATCCCCCCTTGGCTGCTTAGATTCACACATGAAGAATGGCCACTTCAAAAGGGTGCTGTGCCTGTGAAACTGTATAACTAAAGAGATGATACAATTATGGGAGAAGTAAATACTCACAGTAGTGTATGAAATATCTATGTCACATTTTTGTCTTTTTATGCTAAATATTTTCTCAGGTTCAGTGACACCAGCTATTCCCATAAGCGGAACTCGCATCCTCCATGACCTGGAGTATGCCCTATCCTGCACAATATCTAGGTAAATTATAGCGCAACCCAAAGATCACAGCAGAAAATCCTTACTCTGTAAATAGGCTACTGGGATGCCGCCACATGGTTCCCTTTTCTTCAAAGAATAGACTGAATATACACACTTATTAGACTCAGGTTCTGAACCAACATTTAGTTATATTTAAATAAAATGGAAAAAATGAACAGTATCACTTTCTCTCTGTACATAAACTTTAAACCAGACATCCGCCTCTTTTGCTGTGAAAAAGATACAGTTTGAAAACTAGCTGGCACAATCATCGAAGCTAGAAGTGTATATAGTATTTAGAAGTTTAGTAGTGGAGATGCAATGTACACTGTCCAGATGACTAAGTGCATAAATAAACTGCTCATTGTGGTATTGATCTATCCAGATCTGAAGGAATCTGGTCTGATCCCCATATCTTTGTTGAAAAATGTGAATTTGGGGGGCCGTAGTTTGGGTTCTATAATTGGCTTAAATTCCCTCAGAATCTTAGCTTTGGGTTGGAAAACTAAAAACTAACTCATACAGAAATACAATTCCAACCTCTTTGAAGTTATACTGAAACAACAAAGGACACTAATGTCCTTTAGGGAAGGAAAACTGCTGTCCTTACCCAGTCTGGCCTATGTGTGACTCCAGACCCACAGCAGTGTGGTTGATTCTTAACTGCCCTCTGAAATGGCCTAGCAAGCCACTTCAAGAAGGCAGCTCAACACCTTGCCAGCAATGTTCACATCCCATGAATGAATTTTTAAAAATTGAATGGGTAGCTAATCTTTGACAATGGCGAGCAAGTTTGTGATTGAATGTGACAGCTCTGGTCATTTGAACAATAAACACTTTAGACGTCCCATTGTGCTTTCCTTAGCAACCCGCACTTTGTGAAGCCCATAACATCAAACCTTTCTGGGGTTTGAATTGATGCCTTTTCTGAGAAATACTCTGTGTGTCTCTTGGATTCAAATCTCTTACATGCTGCTTCTTTGTATAAAGAACCCAGACAAAAACAATCGAATCCACTACTGTGATATATGCTACATATACATCAAATTATACACTGAAATATTACCAAGGGTTATGGAACCAAGGTGGGTAGGTGGAGTTGAGATACAGATTAACTAATGATTGAATTGAATGGTGGAACAGGCTTGAGGGGCTGAATGGCCTGCGCCTGTTCACGTTCCTATGTTTGAACACATTAGGAAACTGCTTTTGTGTGCTCTAATGCTAAACTACTTTTCTGAGTGATACATTAATCACCAAAACAACTGGCTCAAGGTTTGAAACTTCTGTTTCAATTCAAATTTTACTTCTAGAAACCAAATCTAATGGTTTTCATTTCCTGTAAATAAAGTGTAGCCAGCTAAACACAACACAACGTATGAACACTGCTTACATCCAATAATATTCATAGCAACACTGTTCACACTTTAGCAAGAAAATATAACAAGCAACTAAACAGAGGAAGAATGGCCGTGATAAAAAGAATCCAGTTGAAGTAGATATCAGAGACATTGCAGTCAATATTTCTTTTGTTATAGTCTTGTTTACCAGCACTTTAACTACCGCAGGTCAGATCACTGAGCACTTCAAAAGGCAACAAACTACAGGGTGGCATCATAGACTGGTGCTCACAAGGATATTCTGTTTTCTTATTCTCTGAAGCCATACCTTGAAGATTTCTACCCTCTCCAGGGAGACAGCAATTAGCAGTGAATACTCTTTAATGTTGCAACATCTTTGATAATTAAAGGTGCATTTTTAACAGACTAGACTAGAACACATTTCATGAGGAATAAGTGTTCACTTTTTTTTATATACGGTACATGAAAGTTAACATTTTTAGTAATCATCTCAGTTATTACATGTGCTATACATAATTAGATATTTGTGATCATTTCAATCTTGTTGCTGAAATCAGAGGTCTCATACATTAAATTGACAATCACAAGTTGATAAGTTTAGCATAACAAGGAACTGATCTTAAAAAAGCTGTGCATTATATTACATATAGAAGCTGGAGGTCTCTAAACCTTTCCACTTCTCTACCTATCTCTCCTCCTTTAAGACGCCCCTTAAAACCTACCTCTTTGACCAAGCTTTTGGTCACCTGTCCTAATATCTCCTTTTGTGGCTCGGTGTCAAATTTTGTTTGATAAAGCTCCTGTGAAGCACCTTGGGATGTTTTACTACATTAAAGGTGCTATATAAATGCAAGGAGTTGTTGTTGTCTCATATTGATTGAGGAAAAAATGCTTGAAACAATGCACCAGAAATGTGGTGAACAAGGATGGCAGCTTTGTTTTGAGATTTTGTTTCTCCCAGGGCTTAATTCCAATCAGAAGAATCATAGTATCATAGAAATTTATGGCAGAGAAGGAGGCCATTTGGCCCATCATGCTTGTACTGGTCAAAAAAGAGCTATCCAGCCTGATCCCACTTTCCAGCTCGTGGTCCGTAGCCTTGTAAGTTACGGCACTTGAAGTGCATATCCAAGTACTTTTTAAGTGAGTTGAGGGTTTCTGCCTCTACCGCCCTTTCAGGCAGTGAGTTCCAGACCCCCACCACCCTCTGGGTGAAAAACTTTCTCCTCAACTCCCCTCTAATCCTTCTACCAATTACTTTAAATCTATGCTGCCTGGTTATTGACCTCTCTGCTAAGGGAAATAGGTCATTCCTATCCACTCTATCTAGGCCCCTCATAATTTCATACACCTCAATTTAATTTCCCCTCAGCCTCCTCTGTTCCAAAGAAAACAACCCCAGCCTATCCAATCTTTCCTCATAGCTGAAATTCTCCAGTCCTGGCAATGTCCTCGTAAATCTCCTCTGCACCCTCTCTAGTGCAATCACATCTTTCCTTTAATGTGGTGACCAGAACTGTATGCAGTACTCTAGCTGTAGCCTAACTAGTGGTTTTATACAGTTTCAGCATAATCTCCCTCCTCTTATACTCTATACCTCGGCTAACAAAGGAAATTATCCTGTATGCCTTCTTGACTACCTTATCTACCTGTCCTGCTACCCTCAGGGTTCTGTGGACATGCACTCCAAGGTCCCTCGTTCCTCGACACTTCTCAGTATCCTATCATTTATTGTGTATTCCCTTGCCTTGTTTGCCCTCCCCAAATGCATTACCTCACACTTCTCCAGATTGAATTCCTGTAAGTGGAAACAAAATTATTTGTCCACTCGGAAAATCAGAACGATAACCTGGAAGGGCGGATTGCACATCTTTTCAGAACCCACCTGATTTTCATTCCTTAAAGTTCAATGCAACGAACATCAGGCAGTCTCGTAAAGGACGTGTGATCTGTGTCCCCAGATTACCACCCAGCCAGTTAAGACCAAAATCTACCCCCCATGTGTTTTTAAAGCACTAGATTTTTTTAAATGATTGACAGCAAGACTGAGTATTCGCTGAGCAAGCCACAACTTTGTGTTTGTAAGTCCTCTTACACAGAGTGACACTGATACACCCTGGGAGCTTGATACATATTCGAGTCAAGATCCTTCCCACGGGGACCCGGGAAATCCGGAAAAAGACATGCCCGAGGCATTTGACACAGATCAGCTTGCCGTTTCATACCTCTTTGCTACTTCTTGATTGGCACTTCTTGTTCTCACTTGTCGATTCATACATTCTGTACCAGCTCAGTTGTAATTTGTTGGTGTTTTATGAAAAATCACGTTTGAGTCAATCAGATGCAGATATGGCATACAAGTGCAATGGGTTGAGGTGTGATACTTTTCAAGTGTAACACATTGAGGTGTGACAGTGTAACAGTTTGAAGTGTGACAGGCACATACTAGGCACAATACTTTAATATATAAATATAAAGCTATCTTACAAAGAAAGGGGATATGTGGATGGCCAGTCTAAATGGACTGATGATCCTCTTCCTGAAATATGTTACCATATAAAATCATAGAATCATGGAATGCTACAGCATAGAAATGAACCATTCGGTCCATCAAGTCTTTGCACCTAGTTTAATCCTATCTTCCTGTTATTTCTCCAAACCTCTAATATTCCTCTTTTTCAAGAATCTACCCAAATCCTGTTAAAAGTATTTGTAGTCTTGGCTTCAACAATGATTTGTGGCCACATTCAAACTACCCTCTGTAAAGATTTTTTTCTAACCTCCCCTTTAATTTTTTTTTGTGATTATCTTAAATGTCTGCTCTCTTGTTACTGTCTCACTGACTAGCGGAAACAATCTATCACAGTTTACCTTATAAATGTTATAGTTTACCTTACCCTCCATAATCTTGGGAAATGGTGTTCCACAGGAATCGGTGTTGGGGCCACTGTTGTTCACCATTTACATTAATGATTTGATCGGGAATCGGAAGTACAATATCAAAATTTGCGAATGACACCAAATTGGGGGGTATAATTAATAGTGAGGAGGACTATGACAAAATACAAGAAAATCTAAATGGCAAATGAGTTTCAATATAGATAAGTGTGAGGTGCTACATTTTGGCAGGAAGAATATGGAGGCCACATATTGCTTGGATAATAAGAGTCTAAATGGGGTAGAGGAGCAAAGGAGTACAGATACACAAATCACTAAAAGTAGCGACACAGACCATAAAAAAAGGCAAACCTAGCACTGGGGTTCATTTCTAGAGGGATAGAATTGAAAAGCAGAGAAGTTATGTGGTTAGACCATACTTGGAGTACTGTGCACAGTTCTGGTCTCCATATTATAAAAAGGATATAGAGGCACGGAGAAGGTACAAAAAAGATTCACAAGGATGATACCAAGCTGAGAGGATATACTAATCAGGAAAGGCTGAACAAGCTGGGGCTCTTTTCTCTAGAAAAGAATAGGCTAAGGGGTGACCTGATAGAGGTCTTTAAGATAATGAAAGGGTTTGATAGGGTAAATGTAGAGAAAATGTTCCCACTTGTGGGGGAGTCCAAAACTAGAGATCATAAATATAAGATAGTCACTAATAGGGAATGCAGGATATACGTCTTTACCCAAAGAGTGGTAAGTATGTGGATCACGCTACCGCAAGGAGTATTGAGGCAAATATCTTAGATGCATTTAAGGGGAAGCTAGAAAAGCACATGAGGGAGAAAGGAATAGAAGGGTATCCTGATAGGGTTAGATGAAGAGAGGTGGGAGGAGGCTTTTGTGGAGCATAAATGCCGGCATGGACCAGTTGGGCTGAATGGCCTGTTTCTGTGCAGTAGACTCGATGTAATTCGATGTAGATAAGTGTGAGGTGGTGAATTTTGATAGGAGGATTAAGGAGGCTACCTACTCCTTGGAAAATAAGAGTCTTAATGGGGTAGAGGCGCAAAGGGATCTAGAGGTACTGATTCATTAATCACTAAAAGTAGCAACGCCAGTTAACAAAGCCTTAAAAACTGCAATCTAAGCACAGGTGTTCATTTCTAGAGGAATAGAATTCAAAAGCAGGGACATTATGCTAAACTTATATAGAACCTTGGTTAGACCACACTTAGAGCACTGTTCTGGTCTCCATATTACAAAAAGGATATAGAAGCACTGGCATAAGTGCAAAAAAGATTTACAAAAATGATACCAGAACTGAGAGGGTACAACTATCAGGAAAGGCTGAATAGGCTGGGGCTCTTTTCTCTGAAAAAGAGAAGACTGAGGGGTGGCCTGATAGAGGTCTTTAAAATAATGAAGAGTTCGATAGGGTAGACGTAGGGAAGATGTTTCCACTTGAGGGGGAGTCCAAAACTAGGGACCGTAAATATAAAATAATCAGTAATAAATCCAATAATGAATTCCGGAGAAAGTTCTTTATTCAGAGAGAGGTGAGAATGTGGAATTCATACCACATGGAGTGGTTGAGGCGTTTAGCATAGATGCATTTAAGGGGAAGCTAGATAAATACATGAGGGAGAAAGGAATAGAGATTAAGTAAATAGAGTGGGAGGAGGCTCACATGGAGCATAAACCGAATGGCCTGTTTCAGTGTAATTCTATGTAATTCTATATAATCTTGAAGACCTTTATCAGGTCACCCTTAAAACTTCTTAGCTCCAGTGAAAAAAGCCTTAATTTTCTCAAATATTTCTTCATACCTATAACCTCCTCATCTCTGGTAAATGTCTAGTGAATCTACACTGCATCTTTTCATTGCTTTTCCATTCTACCTATAACAGAGTATCCAAACCTATACATGGTCCCACATTTCAATTATTTTAAAATCAAAGTCTGGAAACACTAATACATTGCAAGGCTTTCCAGAGAATTATAGGCTCATCCATTTTGTATTCCATGTTTTATATTAGCATTCTGATAGCAATGGCTTAGAAATTACATAAGAATCATTTACCATTGAAGTCTCTTTGGGACAGTGTTTTCAATCCAAGCAACAGTGTAAGCAACAGTAAATTTTATAATCTGCCTCTGGGTTTGTAACAACACAACACATGGTATTGGGAACTGGGGAGATTTCCACCACATTATATTCATAGCACGTCCGCTTCCAGCAATTGATCTCATTTGGTTTCTGCTCACAACACTGTGGCACACTGCAGGAGCATGCTGCTGTTGAATGGATTCTTGTGAGAGGACCCCCGGGTGACACTGAGGGGACTTTCTGCAGTAACAAAGCAAGGAGATTGATCCAGAGTAAGACATAGAGAGTTCCTATATGCATTCATCCTGTTTTTCTGCTAACATGGCTGTTCTATATTTTTTAAGCTGAAATCTTTTTATTTGCCTGTATAGGTTTGATAATCCAAAACAACCAAGAAATTCATACGGTAGTTTTATTGATAAATTGTACATAAAGATCCATGTAATTTTTGACCTGATTGAATGTTAAGCAACAATTAGGACAATAAAATTTATCACATACACACACACACAAATATATGTAATGTTCCGACCTGAATACATGGTATTACAGTTAATGTTTATTAATTGCTGTTTGACAGTAACATCCCTTCAGTAGCAATGTAGTTAATCTCATTACTAAATCCTAAAAGGGTAATCTAATACGATTAATCCTTATCTCCTCTTAACAGCAAAGTTCAGGTAACATGAAGTCAGCAATAGTGACACTAACACTTCAAGCAACACAGAAAGTGAAACATATAAGATTTTTATTAATACCTTTTGCAAAGAATCCAATTTAGAGTCCATAATAGTAGCAACATTCTATTAAGGTGCAGATTTTACTGGGATAGTCCTTAAGAGCAAGATCAAAGCAAAAAATAATGAACAGTATTGAAATTTATGAAGTATTTGGAACATGTTGTTTAGTATGAATTAGCTTGTCTGTAGATTACCTGCAGTATTTTTTAAATGGAAATTCATGGAAAGTACCTGAGGAAATGATGGCACCCTGCCACTTCAGTATTTAGGAATGCTGACATCATTCAAAGAGGTTAAAATGGCAACAAAACAACTTAAATCATTAAGAGTAAACTGAGTATCACAGGGAAAGACTTAAAACAGTACAATTTGAAACTGGATTGCACAGGCTAACCCAAAGTAACACTATTGCTTTACTGAATGAAAGCATCGGACCTCAGCTGTAAAGTCTGTGAATGCCCTCTATGCTCAAAAATGGCCATACAGACTTCAAAATATGGCGTGTAGCATTGTTTGGCTAATTTCTGCTTGAACGATTCATACAAGTCAGTGTTTATATCCCGAGTAGGTTTTTTTAAACCGCATTGCACTTCAAGTATCTTTGAAAGCCCTAAAATAAGAAAGCATGGAATAAAAAAAGGCCATTCAACAAGCCTACTCTTTCCATAGTCTGCATACGATCTGTTATGGACTCTACCCAAGCCATATAATCTTGTAAAAGAAAATTCTGCATTAAAAAAAATGCTCTCTGATCCCCAAAGGCTATCCCACAAAATATTTGTGACTCCCCATCCCTCCAGTGTTCAACCCTGGTCTGCTGCCCAACACAGAAAATAACTCTCTTCTCTAGTCCAACAATAGAGACAATTTCATATCCTGTGCAGTATATGATAATTCCTGTTGCTATTTCCCCCTGTAATTCCTGAATATCGATGAAGCTTTTCCAACCCCTAAATACAAACTGCGAGAGTTTGCGTAACAATAATTTGCCGTTAGATATTTGTCACCTTCACAACCCCAAAAGGAGAATGAGTTCTTCTGGTCCCTTCCTCTCCTCACAGGTCATATTAAAGCACTGAGAAAAAAAAAGAGATTTTTAAAGCAACCATTTGCCAAACAGAATCAGTGCTAATCACATATTGACCACTCACTATTATCACAGTGATCTTGATAGTAGAAGTTAACAGGAAATTTGTCAGACTCATGACAAGTTTATTTAAATTAATACAACTATAACTTGCATTTATGTAGCATCTTTAACTTGGTAAAAATGTCCCAAGGCACTTCACAGGCGCAAAATTTGACACCGAGCCACATAAAGGGATATTAGGACAGGTGACCAAAAGCTTGGTCAAAGAGATAGTTTTACAGGCTTCATCGAATCTACTTTCTTGGGATGTGTTGCTTAAGGTGATGCTATCAGGTTTATCGCTAACTAACAGCTTGAAAGAGAGTGAAAAATATAAAAACAACCATAGTTACAGGAATAGATAAACTTTGTGGGTAACATGATTCTTAGCACACTCAGAATGTGTCAAATGACAGTGAAATGTTTGTCCCTTTTTTAATGGACTGTTTAAATGCACAATTTCATTCTGCGACTGTTTCTGTGAGATTGGGTACATTATAATGCACAACTGGATATCCGATCAGAACTCCTTGGTGATAATGGTGTAATGTCACAAGAGCGCTGCCCAAATAGCCAATATAAATAGCACAGAGTGGGACAATACAGTTCAGGACTGTGCTGTTTTTAATGTTCACGGAAAGGGAATGCAGAAGACGCAAAGCTAGATTCATTGAGAAAGTCCTGCAGATTATTTTAGATGATGCGATGACCCCTGAAGACCATTGTTTCTGGGGTGGAAGGGCAACCCACCTATAAACTGGCAGTGCAGCATGTGTGGAGGCAATAGTGCAAATGGTGAATGTAGTGTCCCCCAACTGTCACAGAGGAAAGGATATGCACAAAACAATGTCACACCTGAATAAAGCAACAACAGCTTGCATTTATATAGCACGTAGTAAAATATTCCAAGGTGCTTCACAGGAGCGTTATCAAACGAAATTTCACATTGAGCCAGATGAGGAGGTTTTAGGACAGGTGACCAAAAGCTTGGTCAAAAAGTTAGGTTTTAAAGAGCTTCTTAAAGGAGGAGAGAGAGGTAGAGAGGCAGAGAGGTTTAGGGAGGTAATTCCAGAACTTAGGGCCTAGGCAGCTGAAGGCACAGCCGCCAATGGTGGAGCGATTAAAATCAGGGATGGGCAAGAGGCAAGAATTGGAGGAGCGCAGCGATCTCGGTGGGTTGTAGGGCTGGAGGAGGTTACAGAGATAGGGAGTGGTGAGGCCATGGAGCGATTTGAAAAGAAGGATGAGAATTTTAAAATAAAGGAGTTCCCTGACTGGGGAGCCAATGTAGGTCAGAGACCACAAGGGTGATGGGAGAATGGGACTTGGTGTGAGTTAGGATACGGGCAGCAGAGTTTTGGATGAGCTCAAGTTTATGGAAGGTGAAAGATGGGAGACCTCCCAGGAGACAAAGTGCTAAAGTGAGCAATGAGGATGACCTGTTTTATATTGGTATAAAAATAAGTTGAAGGTGTCAGACATGTTTCTTTGACTAGCTGTGCAAAGAGTATACTTAACCTGAAATTATCCAATAACAAGAGTGGAAGTATATCAAAAAGGAAAGTCATGAAGATTGTTGAGAAGGATTGGAGCAGGGCAAATAAGAGAAACATACCAAACTGCAGGATGACAAAAAAAATACTATGAACAAAGTCACATGCACATTGAAGTAGCCTTAGCTTCTCACTCTGTAACCTCCACTTATTCAATGCATATTATCTTCCTCCTTTTTGAGGAAGGTGTCTTTCAATAGGCAGGATTGTCTGAAGACAGATCGGGACTTCTTCACACAAAGGGTAGTGGAAATCTGGAACTCCCTCCTCCAAAAAGCAATTGAAAATTTCAAAACTGAGGTTGATGGATCTTTGTTAGGCAAGGGTATTAAGGGTTATGGGATCAAGGCGGGTAAATGACGTTAAGATACAGCTCAGCCATGATCTAATTGAACAGGCTCGAGGGGCTGAATGGCCTACTGTTCCTATGAGAATCACAGTTTGGAAGACCTTGGAAGATCAGGACGATGCACAAGCTGAAGAGTAATGACATGCTCCTGATTTGTACAATTATGTTTGCATACATTAACCGTGCCAATGAATGTGATTTTCAGCAGGTCAAAAACATGTTGGTACTACGTTGTGCTGACAGTGTTCATTATTTTTCACAGCTACAACAGGTATAATTATACACGTCATCACAAGCGCTAGGCTGACACTTCAGCACAGTACTGAGGGACTGGTCCACTGTCGGAGCTGCGCCATTTTCTCCAGAAGGGCAAGCTGGTTCCTCAGGACCTCAAGCCTCAATATTCTTCAAGATTTGGAGCAAACGGCAGTTCAGATACACACAGTAGGTGGTTTTAGTGAGTTACAGGAAACACAAGGTGAGTCTCATGACACAGGTATGGAGCGGCAGAGATGGCAGCTGAAGAATGGCCAGCTGTTGCTGTGTGGAGGTCTCAAATGTCCACTGGCCTGGTAGAGTTGCTTTGTGTTGACAACTTTACAGGCCACTGATGACGAAACAGAGAATGCTCTGCGAAACCAAACGTGAACAACAGTCTCCTTGGAAAACATGCTGGAAGCAAATCTGGATAGTGCTGTGCTCTCTATCACTCAGCATGCACCCACAATGGTTGTCTCCTCTGCAGGCTGCCATGAAGTTGCTCACAGCATCAATGGGAGCTACAGGGAGCCCTCAGACATACAGATGAATATCACAGTAGCAATATCTCTCAGGAATGCGATCGTTGGAGTTGACTAGGGATTGGGGGCTAAAATCCAAGACTCGATAAAGCCTAATTTCCTCTTAATGACTACTTATAAAAGAAAACCTCAGCAATAAGAGATGTTAACAATGGAAAAATAAAATGAAACTTAAATGTTTCTGATTTTCTCAAATTTGTTTGAATACTTGCTACAATAGCATTGTTCAGTTCTCAAGGGAGGGACTTCTCAATCAGAGCCAGATGTGCCTGCGTTGCTTCCTGTAGTGTTTACTTTGCTTCTGCTGGTTCCTGGTCATCACCGCCTTCCTCCCCCTCCTTTTGCAACTTGTTCCTGCTCTTCATCACAAATAGTTTACACATCTTTATATGGCAATGTTGTGCAGGGTGCAACTACCATTCTGCCAACTCGCTCCAGAGCACCTCGTGGAGCATCACTGGAGAAGTCCAAACATCAGAATCATTGGGGGCAATTTTTACCTAATTCGGCGGGCTGGAATCGATCAGGTGGAACATTGGTTTTATACCCTGCCCAATATTGACTTCAATGGAGAGTAAAATCCAAGGGGGTGTAAAATCATTGTTGCAACCAATCCCGTCGGTTTCCCGATGGGCGGGTTAGGTTAAAATTGCCCCCGTTATTTCAGCAGCCCAAATGTCTGCTGTAAGATGTTTTTGTCTCTCAAAATGTGCCTCGCTGTACACTGCTTGTTGACGATAATGAGAGCTGTGCAGAGGTGTCATGAGCCACATCAGTGAACTGCCAGCTGTACCTATCTCTTCAGCTGCCATTGCTTCCCAGTGTTAAACTTAACATCTCCACAAGCTTGTTGAAGTGGAAAGAAGAAAGCACTTACATTTATTTATATAGCACATTCTTTTCGTGTCCTCAGACATTTTAAAGTGCTTCACAGATAATGAATTACTTTTGAAGTGTAGTCACTGGTGTAATGTAGGCAAATGCAGCAGTCAGAGTGCACACAGCAAGGTTCCACAGACATCAGTGAGATAAGTGACCAGTTGATGTGTTTTGTTGCTATCGCTTCACGGATAAATGTTGTCCAGGACATTGGGATAAACCTCTGCTTTTCTTCAATAATGCCTTGGGTCCTTTTACGTCCACCTGAACAGACTGACTGGGTTTCAACTTAATGTCTCATCCTAAACACGGCATCTCCGACAGTGCAGCATTCCCTCAGCCTAGCTTATGCGTTCAGGTCCTGGAGCGGGACTCGTACAGATAATCTTCTGACTCAGGCAAGAGTGCTACTACTGATACCTAAATAGAGCATCTTTGATCTGTTATGCAGTGAAAACCACAAACTGCCTGATCTCTGTGACGACTCTTGCTGGTGCCCGGAGGAAACCTGTAGCATAAAATCTAAAGGACGATTGTGCAGTCTAGCACTCCCTGTGGGGAGTAGCACTGGCAGGGAGCAGTGGATCGTGGAATCACCCCTTAGTGCTTGCGGCCCGAGGAAATGCTTTCACCATTCTAGATCCGACTATTGGAAATGAACGGATTCCTGACGATCATCTCCGATGAGGTGCAGTCCCTGACACAGCGCTTCTGCTTAGATTGGGGTAGTTCAGTCACCTGTAGTAGACAGGCTGCCCCAGGACAGCAGTGAATCAGTTCAATAATCGCCAACGCAATGATATTTCCTGCTGTGCTCCCTGATGGACCTCGGCTGGCTCCTTTTGCTGCTTCAACACAAATTTCAGTGGGTGTACATGTGTGGAGGAAGTGATGCCTGAGTAATTTTGTATTGGCCCTATTCGTTACTGCTTAACAAGTGAAAATGTACACAGCAAATGTTTATACACTGTAAGAGTGGGGTAAAAGTGTCACTCAAAATTACTACCGAGCAGAGGTTTTCAAGGTTATGGAAGGTGTTGCCTTGGCTCAATGGTAGCATTTGTCACAGGTACATAGGTTCAAGCCCCACTCTAGAGATTTGAACACATAATCGAGGCTGACATTTCAGTGCTGTACTGAGGGAGTGCTGCACTGTCAGTGGTGCCGTCTTTTGGATGATACGTTAAACTGAAACCCCGTTTGTCCTCCCAGGCGGACATAAAAGATCCACTGGCATTATTTGAAGAAGAGCAGGGCAGTTCTCTTGGTGCCCTGGCCAACATTTATCCCTCGACCAACATCATAAAAAAGAGTATCTGATTAATTATCTCATTGACGTTTGTGGGACCTTACTGTGTGCAAATTGGCTGCCACGTTTCCCTACATTACAATAGTGACTGCACTTCAAAATACTTTATTAGCTGTGAAGGACTTTCGGACATCCTGAGGTCATGAAAGGCACTATTCAAACAAGTTATTTGTTTGTTTGTTTGTTTCTTCCCTTTGAGAGGATAAATAGTGAAAGATTGTTTTCACCGGTTGGTAAATCAGTGCTAGAACTCAAAAACTGATGTAAATAAACGTAAATCAGTGTAAACAATTGAGGCCCAAGGAAACCATAGAACTTACTTCTTTAAGTCCCCCTTTATCAATTAAAATTAACGTTTGAAGCCATCAAACCATTATTTGTGCACATCAGGCACGTTCAAGAAAATGTAATCGTAGAAGCTTTTAATTTTTAATATAAATTTAATTTCTGATGTCATAAAAAAGCATTTAAAGATATAGAAAATACATTGCAGGACTCCGTAAGAAACAATTTTAAAAAATCACTGTAAAACTCCACAATTAGTGGCTGTGCTCCCTGCTGCACCTAAATGTTTTGGCTTAAATCTATGCCTGCAGAAAACTAGTGTAAATACAGGAAATTCATGTGACCTGCTCTTTTGCACAGGGCCAAAGTCATGTTAATGAGCGGCAGATGGTTTCAGCGGAGGTTATAATCTTTTCCGCTGAGATTCGGCATTACACCATACTTACACCATGTTTTGGCATAAGTATTCCAGGAAAGTCCTGGCCATGATGCTGTTACCCATAGCGACCCCTTACTTTGACCTCCCAGATAATTTACCTTAATAAATAATGCCGTACAGTTTTGGTGCTTGCAGGTCTTTACATGGCTGCAATAAGGCGGATACAATGGTTTAGTGTGCACTGGGAGCAAAACGGTTTTAAAGAGCAAAGAAAATGATTGTGATATTTGCGAATGAGATAGAAAAAAATCCCTTTTTCCAAGGTTAGGCTTTAGAAAAGGATGTGCGTAAGGATGTGCACAATTAGCTCCCACTTCACACATGTGGGATGGGATAGTTTCACACTTGCATACGACCATTTTTAAATGTCTAGTCCAGATTTGTGGTAAATACTGGTCACTCTATAACAGTGGAGTCCGAATTACTTTGTGACTGTAAAAAATATTTTTTTAATATAGTAATTTAAATTTGAATATTATTATTCATAGAATAATAGTATGTGTATCAGCAATTACATCACCAGGAAAGATTGGTCCTTTAAAGTAGCATCATCTTCATGAAAAATGTTTGACAATTTTTATATCTTTGTGAACAGAAGATTCAATTAAGTCAATGATTTCAAAACACATCGCATCACTTGCATGTGTGGTCACAATGACAAACATGACAATTGTCATCTTACTTTTCTCCTTCACCAACATGAAGCCAATGTTCCCATAACAGATATCCATAAAGATATCTGAATGTTCAAATGGAATCATAAAGCTGGCAACAGGGGGAACTGTGTGAAAAGAAAGAACTTGCATTTATATAGTGCCTTTCATGACCTCAGAATGTCCCAAAGCTCTTTACAGCCAATGAAGTACTTATGAAGTGTAGTTACTGTTGAAGGGTGTAATAGGTTAACCTCTGCAATCCAGAATGAATAGATGATTATTTTCTCCCTCTGCTAACTTGTAAGCCTTCTAAATGAAATGAGTTTGGGCAGCCTCCACCAAGTTCCTATTAAGCATGTCTCTATAGAGCAGCACTATCCTTAATTTGGCACTAATTGCCACTAAAATTGTCAGCCTGACTCAGAGAGGCTACAAAGATGGCTGTTGTGGGAAATGGAAATGTCACATTGGTGCAGTGGAGAATGTATACGAGCTGAACTCTACAACTAACTCATGCTATATCTGACCTGGGAGAATTTCATATCAGAAATGCAAAAAAAAAAATCCATTGTCTTATCTTAAAGAGCAGAAAATTCATCCAAGTTGAAAAATAATAAGTTTGATGAATTAACAAGCCATATTGGCAGTGATGAAGCTTGTATATGAAATTAACAATGTAACCATTTTAATTGTATTTTATAAATCAGCCAAAACCTCATTAGCTAATATCACAAATTGCTTTAAATAACAAATCTTAAAGGTTTTTTTTCCCTGCAAATTTTTTCCCCTTCCTTCCTCTCACTGATTTCTTGCTGGGGTGAGGTTCTGCAGGTAACTTTGCAGTTGATGTAAGGTGTGGGTAGGTGCGGTCAAAGAAGCCCAATACTTTGGGGAAGTCAGCCATTGGATAATTTTATTGCTGTCTCAACAAATCATTCTCTATATTTCTGTGGAAGTGGATGATCCTGCAACCACTCCAGAACAGTGCATCAGTAATAGCTTGAATGTGGGGGACCTGTTTCTTGGATAGAGTACTCTTGCTGGCTTTCAAGATATTGCCTACAGGTGATTGGAATGAGCCAGTGGCTGAATAAGAATGAGAGCAGCTGTGACCTTCACAGCCATAGGCAAAGAAGCTCCTGATCATGGAGGATACACTTGAGTCCTCTGCTATCATTTAACACAGTTCAGTAACTGGGTTCCTGAAGAGCCTCAACCTTCTTGAACACTGCTTCACCATTTTCTAAATGGTGAGAAGCTAGGAACTATGGAGGAGCTGAGAGATTTAGGGGTCCATGTACAGAAATCACTAAAAACTAGTGGAGAGGTACAAAAAATAATTTGAAAAGCTAATGGAATGTTAGCCTTTGTCTCAAGGGGGCTGGAATACAAAAGGGTGGAAGTTCTGCTACAGTTGTAGACCCTATCTGGAGTACTACATTCAGTTCTGAGCACTGCACCTCAGGAAGGATATATTGGCCTTGGAGGAGGTGCAGCACAGATTCACCAGAATGATACCAGGGCTTAGAGGGTTAAATTGTGAGGACAGGTTGTATAGACTAGGTTTGTATTCCCTCAAATATAGAAGATTAAGGGTTGATTTAATTGAGCTGTTTAAGATGATTAAAGGTTATGATAGGGTAGATAGAGTGAAACTATTTCCTCTGGTGGGGGAAGTCCAGAGCAAGGGGGCATAACCATAAAATTAGAGCTAGGCGGTTCAGGGGTGACATCAGGAAGCATTTTTCATGCAAAGGGTAATGGAAATCTGGAACTCTCTGCCTCCAAAAAGCTGCTCAGGCTGGGGGTCCATTGAACATTTCAAAAGTGAGATTGATAGATTTTTGTTGGGTAATGGTATTAAGGGATATGGAACCAAGGCGGGTAAATAGAGGTAAAATACAGATCAGCCATGATCTGATTGAATGACAGAGCAGGCTTGAGTGGCTGAATGGCCTATTCCTGTTGCTATGTTTTTATGATCTTATGTTCTCCATAAGTCCAAGGTAAGACATTCAGGGCCTGTAGATCCTCTCGCTGAGAGTCCTGTACCTTTCGTGCCATCCCTCTCATCTGACAGGATGTTGGCCACCATGGCAGAAGAAAAATCACATTGCTAAACTCTTGATGGTTTTTCCCATTAACCAGCTCTGCATTCAACTCTGGGCACTTACATTCTCCATCAAGTGAATTCAGAGCAAGTTTCTCCTAAGTTTGCCTTGGATTTGACGGCCTTGTTCACTGAAAACTCAGCTCACGGGGATTATTTTGATTCTGACATCATGACAAATGTGCCAAACACTTCAAGTTACTTTTATGTTTAAAATCAGTTGTTACTTTTTCCCCAGGCAGGAAAGAGAAATTAAGAACTCTTTTTCGGTAATTCAATTTTTTTTTTCTTCCTGGCCCTGCTAAAATTCACCTTTAGGACATGGACTACAGCAGACTGTTTACGCTGTAATCTGAGATTTAAAGTTTGGGTCTGAAACCAGAGTGGGGTTAGAAAGTCAGGTCTGGAGATTGATTGGCAGGACCAGCCAGGCTGATGGTACATCATCTTTAAACTTACAGCAACTCAAGGGATGGTGTGCAAATGCAATCTTAGACGCAACACATCTGCAGGGTCCTTAACTTTGTAGAAACTACAACTTGACCCACTCCAGTTGAATCCACCTTCAATTAATGAGTTTAGCTAATGTTTTGTTGACAGCTTCGCCAACTGACTTGACATTGAAAACTGTCAACCTCCATCCCCAATGGAGGTCTGTATTGACCATGCATCACTGCTAGTTCCAGGTGTCCTTATATTGTCAACAACATTTCTGAGACCTGGAAACTTGCCCCAGTGAAGAAGGCTTGGCTTTTAGACCAGGGGGGGGGGTCACTCTTTATTTGTGTTCAAAGCCGTCACTTGTATTCTGTCATTTTTTCCTCTGCCCATGGTCCTGATACATGTGATAACGAATATAGTGCTTACTGTGTTTTTGCATAGCATTTGTCAAATATTGATCCACTATTGACGTCACTTCTAAACATATTTAGTGTGCTCCAATTTCTACCTCTCTACACTTCAGCACAAAACTGATATTTTAATGAACTTTTAACATTTTAAACTAAAGGAACTCATTGTTTTTGAAGGATGAATTAATATTCTTCCTGTTCCTGATGCTAGTCCTATTGCCTCAAAAGTATTAGAGCATTCAGTGGAATTGGCCTCAGTATCCCGATACGAGAGAGGGAACTAATCAGCCACTTTTAATTGATATTCAGTGATTCCTGCTGGAAAGTCAGTTTGTGTGGATCTTGGCTGAGAACAGGATCAGTCTAGGCTGTGGTGCTCCCACAGTTGAATAGTCGACAGATACACTCTGTCACCTATGAAAAATGGCTCCTTGAGCAAGGTACCAGTGCTTGGCTGGCATCCATGGATAAACCCCCAGCGTGAGCTAGCGCATTCATCAGCAGAGAGTGGAGACTCTGGAAAATTAAGCAAGTTCTGTACAATACATGGCAAGTCCTTGGATTTAACCTATCTGAACTGTCTCTGTACCAAATAAATACTTTGTCAACAATTGGATAAATGCTTGAAGGAAAAATTTGCAGGGCTATGGGGAAAGGATAGGGGAGTGGGACTAATTGTGCCTGTGCTGATTATTTCAAAGAGCTGGCACAGGCACAATGGGCCGAATGGCCTCCTTTTGTGCTGTATGATTCTATAACTAAAATTAGCGAATCACCAGAATAACAATGGTTAACTGGTGTCTTACCAAATATGTGTTCTGACATTGAGTAGATGAAGCAGTAACAAGAATAGACCTTGAATGCAATTCTGCAGATGGATGCTGGTGTCTTTTTTTTAAAGATGCAGCCCCCGTGTCTTTATGAATCTGAATGAATAACATGTTGGTGGGAATTATGAATGGAAATGGAGAGAGCAACAATTTCATTGCATCAATAAAAGATGTTCTTCCCATTCAGCCGAAGCACTCAAGATGACAGATGGTGGAATAAAAGCCACTTGCTTTATAGTGAACTGTCTCTTCAGGTGAGAGTCTACTCAGGTACAAAGCAACAATGGTCTATCTTATTAAGAGAGGATAGATAGCTGTACAAAGTAGCTGTTCTTCCATATAATGATTCAATCCATAACATTTACAGCTCTTCTCAGCTCCTTTTTTAAATAAAATTTGACGTACACACTGAATACGGCAGCTCACTGTGTTTGGTACATAATTGGTTGCTCGCAGTTAATTATCACATAAGCAGCCTTTGTTAAAAGGACTGCTACTAGCAATTAGGCAAACGTGATACGGATGCATCATGTTACAAGGGTATACTCTGCACACTGGAAACTATGACAGCACTCCTTGCGTGAAGAATGCAGTGTTCTGTAGATGGCATCATGGGTGCAGTTATGCAAATCTATCCCCAGTATCTTGGTGTTACCATGGCAACAGTTTATAACAAGTTAATAAAGCTGCGAACGGTTACATCAAAGCTCATCGCCCCACATGGAGCAGCAACTGATTATTACTTTATGGAATTAATCTAACATAAGAACCCCTACTCTTGCTGAAGAGAAGCTACTTATTACCTATTGTTTCAAATGTGCACTGCATGCGAAATTTGTTACAATATGGAGAAAAGTGTACAGGAAAATAAAACATAAAATGCACCATTCATCTGCTGTGCCATATGTGGTTTAACAGTGTAGAATCATAGAACGATCCAGCACCGAAGAAGGCCATTCGGCCCATCATGCCTGTGCTGGCTCTCTGAAAGATCTATCCAATTAGACCCACTCTTTCCACAAATTTTTCCTTTTTAAGTAAGGATCCAATGTAATTAACCATTTTAGGGCTGCTGAAATTCCGCATCAAAAACTCAATTTTCTTCACAAAACAAAGTACCTAACAGACACTGGTAATAAGTGTATGTACATTTTTAAAACCGTGCTGCATTATATTTATGCTAGAACACTTTTTTAATATTCAAATCCCAGATGTTATTTGATGCAAATTTAAATGGGCAGAATGTAGCAGAGCAAATTTAATACAGAAAAGTACAATATTGCATTAAGAGGAAAAAATGGGCATCATAAGTACTCCACAAATGGCGTTGAAATAGCTACAAATGAAGTTGAAGGAGATCGAAGGATATGGATAGATTTGATGCTTAAAATGTCCAACCACTGTGGAGCAGCAATCATCAAAGCAAGTAGAATGTTGAACTATTTGGAGAAACAGCACAGTACGATTGATAACGTTATGCTTAAATTGTGCCTCAGTTGCCTAGGCCCTAAGTTCTGGAATTCCCTCCCACACCTCTCCACCTCTCTCTCCTCCTTGAAGACACTCCTTACAACCTACCTCTTTGACCAAGCTTTTGGTCACCTGCCCTAATATCTCCTTATGTGGCTCGGTGTCAAATTTTGTTTGATAATCGCTTCTGTGAAGCACCTTGGGATGTTTTACTACATTAAAGGCGCTATATAAATGCAAGTTGTCGTTGTTGTTGTTTTACAGTGCTCTGGTCTGGTCAGACCACACCAGTTTTTTTTAATTCTTTTATTCGTTCACGGGATGTGGGCGTCGCTGGCAAGGCCGGCATTTATTGCCCATCCCTAATTGCCCTCGAGAAGGTGGTGGTGAGCCGCCTTCTTGAACCGCTGCAGTCCGTGTGGTGACGGTTCTCCCACAGTGCTGTTAGGAAGGGAGTTCCAGGATTTTGACCCAGCGACAATGAAGGAACGGCGATATATTTCCAAGTCGGGATGGTGTGTGACTTGGAGGGGAATGTGCAGGTGGTGTTGTTCCCATGCGCCTGCTGCTCTTGTCCTTCTAGGTGGTAGAGGTCGCGGGTTTGGGAGAAGAAGCCTTGGCGAGTTGCTGCAGTGCATCCTGTGGATGGTGCACACTGCAGCCACAGTGCGCCGGAGGTGAAGGGAGTGAATGTTTAGGGTGGTGGAAGGGGTGCCAATCAAGCGGGCTGCTTTATCTTGGATGGTGTCAAGCTTCTTGAGTGTTGTTGGAGCTGCACTCATCCAGGCAAGTGGAGAGTATTCCATCACACTCCTGACTTGTGCCTTGTAGATGGTGGAAAGGCTTTGGGGAGTCAGGAGGTGAGTCACTCGCCGCAGAATACCCAGCCTCTGACCTGCTCTCGTAGCCACAGTATTTATATGGCTGGTCCAGTTAAGTTTCTGGTCAATGGTGACCCCCAGGATGTTGATGGTGGGGGATTCGGCGATGGTAATGCCGTTGAATGTCAAGGGGAGGTGGTTAGACTCTCTCTTGTTGGAGATGGTCATTGCCTGGCACTGATCTGGCGCGAATGTTACTTGCCACTTATGAGCCCAAGCCTGGATGTTGTCCAGGTCTTGCTGCATGCAGGCTCGGACTGCTTCATTATCTGAGGGGTTGCGAATGGAACTGAACACTGTGCAGTCATCAGCGAACATCCCCATTTCTGACCTTATGATGGAGGGAAGGTCATTGATGAAGCAGCTGAAGATGGTTGGGCCAAGGACACTGCCCTGAGGAACTCCTGCAGCAATGCCCTGGGGCTGAGATGATTGGCCTCCAACAACCACTACCATCTTCCTTTGTGCTAGGTATGAGTCCAGCCACTGGAGAGTTTTCCCCCTGATTCCCATTGACTTCAATTTTACTAGGGCTCCTTGGTGCCACACTCGGTCAAATGCTACCTTGATGTCAAGGGCAGTCACTCTCACCTCACCTCTGGAATTCAGCTCTTTTGTCCATGTTTGGACCAAGGCTGTAATGAGGCGTGGAGCCGAGTGGTCCTGGCGGAACCCAAACTGAGCATCGGTGAGCAGGTTATTGGTGAGTAAGTGCCGCTTGATAGCACTGTCGACGACACCTTCCATCACTTTGCTGATGATTGAGAGTAGACTGATGGGGCGGTAATTGGCCGGATTGGATTTGTCCTGCTTTTTGTGGACAGGACATACCTGGGCAATTTTCCACATTGTCGGGTGGATGCCAGTGTTGTAGCTGTACTGGAACAGCTTGGCTAGAGGCGCAGCTAGTTCTGGAGCACAAGACTTCAGCACTACAGCTGGGATGTTGTCGGGGCCCATAGCCTTTGCTGTATCCAGTGCACTCAGCCGTTTCTTGATATCACGTGGAGTGAATCGAATTGGCCGAAGACTGGCTTCTGTGATGGTGGGGATATCGGGAGGAGGCTGAGATGGATCATCCACTCGGCACTTCTGGCTGAAGATGGTTGCAAACGCTTCAGCCTTGTCTTTTGCACTCATGTGCTGGACTCCGCCATCATTGAGAATGGGGATGTTTGCAGAGCCTCCTCCTCCCGTTAGTTGTTTAATTGTCCACCACCATTCACGACTGGATGTGGCAGGACTGCAGAGCTTTGATCTGATCCGTTGGTTGTGGAATCGCTTAGCTCTGTCTATAGCATGTTGCTTCCGCTGTTTAGCATGCATGTAGTCCTGAGTTGTAGCTTCACCGGGTTGGCACCTCATTTTTAGGTACGCCTGGTGCTGCTCCTGGCATGCTCTTCTACACTCCTCATTGAACCAGGGTTGATCCCCTGGCTTGTTGGTAATGGTAGAGTGAGGAATATGCCGGGCCATGAGGTTACAGATTGTGCTGGAATACAATTCTGCTGCTGCTGGCCCACAGCGCCTCATGGATGCCCAGTTTTGAGCTGCTAGATCTGTTCTGAATCTATCCCATTTAGCACGGTGGTAGTGCCACACAACACGTTGGATGGTGTCCTCAGTGCGAAGACGGGATTTCATCTCCACGAGGACTGTGCGGTGGTCACTCCTACCAATACTGTCATGGACAGATGCAATTGCGACAGGTAGATTGGTGAGGACGAGGTCAAGTAAGTTTTTCCCTCGTGTTGGTTCGCTCACCACCTGCCGCAGGCCCAGTCTAGCAGCTATGTCCTTCAGGACTCGGCCAGCTCTGGTGCTACCGAGCCACTCTTGGTGATGGACATTGAAGTCCCCCACCCAGAGTACATTTTGTGCCCTTGCTACCCTCAGTGCTTCCTCCAAGTGGTGCTCAACATGGAGGAGGACTGATTCATCAGCTGAGGGAGGACGGTAGGTGGTAATCAGCAGGAGGTTGCCTTGCCCATGTTTGACCTGATGCCATGAGATTTCATGGGGTCCAGAGTCAATGTTGAGGACTCCTAGGGCCACTCCCTCCTGACTGTATATCACTGTACCGTCACCTCTGGTGGGTCTGTCCTGCCGGTGGGACAGGACATACCCAGGGATGGTGATGGAAGAGTCTGGGACGTTGGCTGACAGATATGATTCTGTGAGTATGGCTATGTCAGGCTGTTGCTTGACTAGTCTGTGGGACAGCTCTCCCAATTTTGGCACAAGTCCCCAGATGTTAGTAAGGAGGACCTTGCAGGGTCGACTGGGCTTGGTGTTTTGCCGTTGTCGTGTCCGGTGCCTAGTGGTCCGATGCCGGGTGGTCTGTCCGGTTTTATTCTTATTATGACTTTTCGTAGCGAGATTTTACAACTGATTGGCTTGCTCGGCCATTTCAGAGGGCAATTAAGAATCAACCACATTGCTGTGGGTCTGGAGTCACATATCGGCCAGACCGGGTTTTTACGACAATCCGGTAGTTTCATGGCCATCATTACTGATACTAGTATTTTAATTCCAGATTTTTATTTATTTAATTAATTGAATTTTTTAATTAATTAATTGAATTTAAATTCGCCAGCTGCCGTGGCGGGATTTGAACTCATGACTTTGGATTTTTAGTCCAGGCCTCTGGATTACTAGCCCAGTAACATAACCTCTATGCTACCGTACCAAGACACAAAGGAGACATTCAAACCCTGATGACAGTGCAGAGAAGAGGCAGGAAAACTGATCCCTAGCATCAGAGGGCTGAGACATGAGGAGTGACTGGAAAAAGGCTTTTCAGCCTTTAAAAGAAGTGACTGATATATATCAGAGAGGTGTATAAGATAGTAAATGGTGTATCCGTACTTATGATCTTGTGAACTAGGTATTTCACTGTTATGGAAGGAAATCCTTAAAATAAAGAAAGATTTGCATTTATATAGCGCCTTTCACAACCTCAGGACCTCCCAAAGCGCTTTAGGGCCAATGAAGTACCTTTGAAGTGCAGCCACTGTTGTAATGTAGGAAACGCAGTTGTCAATTTGCGCACAGCAAGGTCCCACAAACAGCAATGTGATAACGACCAGATAATCTGTTTTTAGTGATGTTGGTTGAGGGATAGATATTGACTAGGACACCGGGGAGAACTCCCCTGCTCTTCTTGAAATTGTGCCATGGAATCCTTTATGTCCACTTGAGAGGGAAGACGGGGCCTTGGTTTAATGTCTCATCCGAAAGACGACACCTCCGACAGTGTAGCACTCCCTCAGTACTGCACTGGAGTGTCTGCCTAGATTTTGTGCTCAAGTACACAATGCAGCAGTATCTGAATATAAATATGGTAGTGAAATGATCAGCAATAATTCCGCCCCCCCCTCCACCCCAAACAAAGTGAAAGATGTTAGACATAGAACAATTTTGCATTTTGGGCACCCAGTTTCAGCATCAGACACGGCCAAGTCAGGTATAACACAGACAGACACAGACTGAGCTCCCTCTACTCTTCCCCAATAATGTGCCTTAGCCCCAACCATGGGGACATAGTATCAGATTCAGCTGATGGAGTGTAGGCAACAGGGAACAAGCAATAATTCAGAATCAAAAGGAATGGAAGGTGCAATCAGGTACATTTGGCGGAACAAGACGGCAAATAAGGTGGAATGATGTAGGTGAAGGAATTTGAAAATGAGTACGAGGATATTGAGGTCAATTTGCTGGGGCACAGGATCTGTGGAGTTCTGGAGTTTGTGAGGCTGGAGGGAAGCTAGCAAGGAGAGCATTGGAGAAGTCAATCCCTGAAGTAATGAGGCATGAATTAGAGTCTCAGCCACTGTGAGTAAGAGGTAGGTGTGCAAGTAGGTATTCCAGATGTGGACATGCAGTCTTGGTGATGGAGCAGATGTGAGGTAAATAGGTCATCTCAAGGTCAAACAGGACATTAAGGATACAAGGAATTCACTGGGCTCAGTGTTACATTGATTGGGTAAGCGGAACGTCTGCCCCACCAGATTTCTGAGGAAAATCTGAACCATTTTGTCTTAGAAGAAATGAAAGTACTAAAGTTTTCACAGTCCCATTGAAAACCATGGAGGAGATCAAGAGTTGGGAAATCGTTTCCCATGTCTGCTAAATTTAACAAAAAGTAGATGGAGTAAACAAGACCAATAGGAAGTTCTACCATTTCTACTATTGCTCTGAATTTTGTTCCCAAACTAAAATGTTAATAAAAATTAGTCAGAAAATTATGTTAAGATCTACTGAAGCCTTTTTAAAGGCTGATCATAAGAAAGAATTCCAGAATGCACTGGAATATAAATGAAAATCGAGTTCTGAACTCTCGGTCAGACCTGGGAACTGTTGGGATATCTCTGAGGTCAGAGGGGCAGAATTACAGGCTCCAGCAGCCATCAAAGGGCTGCTGGTTGCCCTTGCAGTGCCTCAATTTCCGCCCCTCCCCACCCATAACGTTTGGGGCATGCCAATCCAATTCAACAATTGGCCTCTGGAGGCCAAGAAACAAGAGAAAGCTGGATGTCCCTATTGAAAGGGTGTGGCCATCAGAGTAAGAATATTAAATTTCTATAGGGGCTGATTTGCAACACCCATTTGTAATGATTGTTGAGCAACAGGAGCACTGGTCAGGAGCTTGGGCTGCATTGTGGGGCTGGGTCTCATTTAAATACATTTTGGGCCTTAATGAGCCTTGGCACAGTTTGTTCAAGGGCTCTAAGTGCTGGCAGTGCTTCAGGCCTACATTGCTCAGCAATGAGCATATTGAACATGAAATAGGCCTTAGGTCTCAATTTCCAATAATTTGGAGAATCAACATTCAATGTAGTTGAGTGGTCTAGAATAAGAACATAAGAAATAGGAGCAGGAGGAGACCACATGGCCCCTCGAGCCTGCTCCACCTTTTCAATCAGATCATGGCTGATCTTCGACCTCAACTCCACTTTCCAGCCCGATCCCATATCCCTTGATGACGGGTCATAGACACAAGATTAAATGTAAGAGACTTAGAACAGAGACCAAAATAAACATCTTTACACAGAGTTGTGAGGCTGTGGAATTCACTTCCAAGGCTAATGGTTGAGGCAGAAACAAGGTTGACATTCAAGATCACATTGGATGGTTGATGAAGGAAATGGGGATGAAGGGATATGGGACAGGGTGTGTAAACATGATTAGAACTATTTTCTCATGTGGTGGGTAAATGCCAACACGGACTGGTTGGGTCGAATTACCTGTTTCTGTGTTGTAATTTCTATGCAAATACGCTTCAGCACAACAGGCACCAGCCATTGTATTATCATCTCTATGGAGTTAGTTATCCAAAGGAAGATCAAGGTTTCCAAGTATTAGCACAGGTAATGCTCATAAAAACAATCTAAATAAACACATCAACAATTCAATAGATAATTCAGATCTTTTATTAAAATGCTATCATATATCAAATTAACTTAATGGCAATATTTTACTAAGCATGCAATGCAGTTTATATGTGTCCGATACATTGTCAAAGTTCAATTTTAGTTTGTCTGAAGAAATGTACCAATGAATACTGAGTGTCTTTTTCTAAGTTAACCTGATCCTGACTTTCACTATAAATGAGCACCACATTTCAATCAATCTTTTCTGCTTATATTAATACTTCATGTTTATTCATGTCCTTGTTTTCTGTGTGCTTTGTGTCCCCTTTTATCTCTAATTTCTGCTTGCTTTGGAAAGCTCTTGAATTATTGGGAAATGTATGACATAAAACAAATTAAATATTTGATTATATTTACATGTTTTTTCAAATATTGCTACCACAAATGCAATAAAATCTGTTTTTTAAAATGATGTAATTACAGTTTGACTCTCCCATATTGTATATATTTATATAAAGACACTAATAGTAAATTCATGTTGTTTATGACATGACTATTACTACCATGAAGAATATAACCTTTTGGTTAAAACCCATTTATGTGGACAGGTTGTGAAGATTCTGAATGATTTAACCATGGCAAATTAACTGAGGACTATTGCTGACGATAATTATCTGAGTTTAGAATTTGTACTTATTGTTTAGTTTTAATCCCCTTGGCAAAACTAGTTAATGAAGACAATTCACACAGTTATTGTTAAAACATCTGAAGCTATTTAACAACTATTACAGCATCAACATTTGACATTTATATATCACCTTTAGCATAGAGAAGAAGAAAGGAAAAAACGGGCACCTAACCAAAGAAGGAGATAGTAGGAGGGGTGACCAACAGCTTGGACAAAGGCAGCTGAAGGCATAGTCACCAATGGTGGGGCAAAAGGGAGGAGATGAGCAAGAGGCCAGACTCAGAGGAGCAGAGAGTTAGGGGAGTGAGGGCATTGTAGCACTGGAGTGGGTTACAGAGATAAGGAGGGATGAGGCCAGGAAGGGATTTAAAGGGATGTATGTCATAGAGGACAGGGCTGGTGGACAGTGGGACCTTTTGCAGGAAAGGATGCGAGCAGCAGAGTTTTGGATGAACTGAGGTCGATGAAGGGGGGAAGATGGGAGGCCGGCCAAGACAGCATTGAAATAGTCAAATCTAGAAGTGACAAAAGTACGGATGGAGGTTTCAGTGGCAGATGAGCTGAGGGAGGAGCAGAGCTGGGCATTGTTACAGAGGTGGAAGTATTCACTATATAAAAGGATGTGTATATTTCTGTTCATCTTTAATTGAAGAATGAGATGAACAAAAATAACAGATGGAGCATAATATTTGACTTGTACTGTGGCAATGTCGCAACTGTTTCCTAATTTGTTGCAGATGTCTTGCGTTTCCTTCAGTGTAAACGGACACCATGTCTTCAGCACAACAGATTGTAATGATCTTTAGATGCAATGCTGAGTGATGCACTCATCAATTCAGATGATTTATTGCTTATTAAAAGACAGAATTTAGATTGGTTATGAATCCCAACTGAAGCAATAATTAAGACTTGAAAAAAGCAAGTCAGCAAACATGCTTAATATGCAAAAAAATGCATCTGTAATAATTTCGTAGCAACTGCCTGCTGGATTGCCAAACTTTTTATCAGTTATACCGATTAAGCAGAGCTTGAAGAAATATGAAAGGAGCATTATTACAGGTGCATTGCGATTGACTGTTATGACATCAATTAAGCATTAAAGACCATTAAAAACCAGGTGGTCATGTCTGCATCAGGCATCAGTGGGAGGAGCTGAGCAATTCAATTCAAACACAAGCATCTTGTGGGTTTTGTTTCTATATATGTTTGATTGGCAGCTTCTATTGAGTTTAAGAGATGCTTTATTTAAATTTCCTTTGTCCTGGTTAAATTTTGAAAAGTATTTATAGCCTGCCTCGCTCCAAATGAACAGTCTGTCTGAAGCCATGAGAGAGTTAGGTCAGAGAGACTCTGTGGATAGTGAGCAACAAGCTGCCATTTAAAGGGTAATATTCAAAGAACTTGTTTTTAGTCCAGTTTACATTGGAGCAGACACAAAGGTTTGTTATTTTCTGCAAGGAGATAGTTAAGCCTATAACTTACTGTAAAGCTATGGTGTGTCATCGCAATTGTTCACTTATCCACTTATTTAATAAATCTGTTTAGCTATTTATAGCCCCAACTACGGCTTAGAGGAGTCCTTATCTCACCACCTTCCAAAATCAAAGAAGATCATGTGGGGAGACATGATTTGGTAACATACAGTAACAAGAGTTTTCTTTCTGAATCCTCGACTCACTACAAATAACCTATATGTTGGGCAGGTAAAGGGAGCAAGAGCTTGCTTAAGGGAGTGGTCTGAGACAATAAACACAAGACAAATATCTACCGGGGTAAATTTGATTTTGGGGGATGGTGTAAAATGGACGATACTGATTCAACCGTCCATTAGTGACATCAATGGAAATAAAAATCGGGAGAGATGTAAAACAGGCTGCCGATTTGCTATCACCCATTTTACATAATTGCACAAAGTCCAAATTACTCCCCTAGAATAATACATTTATCTTTAATAAAATCACCCATAGGAAAATTGCACTCTGGTGCCATTTTGTTTGGCAGTCATTAAATTCTACAAAACTCAATATTTAGTTCCTTTTTTTCCTCTGTAAGAGAGGATGCTCCTCAGTTAGCCAGACTCTGCACTCAGAGGAATTACAGTTGTGTGGACTGAGGACCAGCAATCCGAAGCAAGTTAATGAACGCGGAGTGGAATCTTCAGCTGTTTGATTGTCAATCAGCAGCAAAATTATAATTTAAGCAAAACAACAGTTAGACGCTTTCTAGAATCCAACTGTGGTAACCTTAAAGTAAAATTCTCATCTGGCACTTTGAGATGCAACAGTCCACCAGCTTTCCAAACAGACAAACGTGTAGTCATAGGAATAGAAATTGGTATGTGTTGCACCTGTTTTCAGGGCATAAAGCATACCAAGTTAGGAATGGGACAACTTGCGCCAAATCCATTGCAGGAGTTGGTCCTACTGCTAAATTTGTGGGAACCTTTCTCTAGTCATCCCAGGCGGATGCCCAAAACAGGCATTGACCTCTTAAATATGTAAATTAGAGGCCTAACACCTGTTGAAAGCCCCTATCCAGAAATTAGTAGGTGATGAGTGAGGCAGGTGTCAGACCTGACCCGCTCAGGATTCTTCAGCAGCCCCAGTGGCCACCAACGAAAGGTGAGTTACCATTCCTGTGTAGCCAGTAGGAGCAAGAGTGCTCCTCTGACTCCACAGTAGTTGCGATTCCGGCCCCAGCTCCCTGTAGCCCGCTCCGACCCCCCCCACCTGAGATTTCAAAAAAGCACCAAGACCTAGCTTGGCTGGTGGTGAGAAGGGCCCTTCCCGTCAGATCCTTCATGCACTCCAGGACTCTCAGCGCCACCGCACACTGTCCCACAGGAGGCTGCGATGGAGACGAGACCGTCACCCATCTCCTTCTGGAATGCGCCTTTGCAAAGAAGGTCTGGAGAGAGATGCAGTGGTATCTGTCCAGGTTCGTCCCGAGCAGTTCCCTAACACAGGACTCTACGGGCTGTTCCCGGGGACGCACACCGAGACAAACATCAACTGCTGCTGGAAGACCATTAACTCAGTGAAAGACGCCCTTTGGTCTGCCCGAAACCTGCTGGTCTTCCAGTGCAAGGAGCTGTCCTCGACCGAGTGTTGCAGACTGGCACATTCCAAGGTCCAGGACTACGTGCTCAGGGACGCACTGAGGTTGGGTGCAGCAGCCGCAAAGGCTCTGTGGGGAAAGGCAACCATTTAGAGCCTTCCCGCCATTGTATACCGAGGGGCTGCAATCAGGGAAAACCCCCCCTGGGCAGAATGTAAAATTCAAATTGCTGTAATGTACCTGTAATGAATCTGTAATGTACCTGTAATGAATCTGTAATCAATAATCTGTACTGAGTATGATGCAATGAGACACCCCAGAGTGTCATGAACTGAAATTATGTACAATGTGTTCATTGAACTGTACTTGATTTAACCTGCAAATTGTATAATCTGACGTTTGAAATGTGATATGACAACTGTATTGTATGTATTGCTACAAATTTTATGAATAAAGTATATTTTTTGAAAAAAAAGATGGCTAGTGAGGCAGGCAGCCTGACATTGATCTCTTCGCTTGGGCAAGTTGCCTGTGGAGGTGCGAGCAATGCCAGCAGCTCACAGTGAGTACACTGATTAGGCCTCCCGGTTTGGGCGCGCGCTGGTCACGCTGTGAAAACGGGCCCAGACCAAAATCTAGCCCACAGTCTATGATGGGATTAAATCATTGAGTCACTGACCAAGCCTGTTTCTTGGTTTATTTAATGCTGAATCCAGAACTAGAAATTCAGAAAACCCATTACAACAACTGCCACAGCAGCTGATGGTTGTCCAGAACCACTGCCCCTGCCTTTTGGTGATAGATGAATTTGTAATTTTATTTTATAGATCCCTAAGCCTGATATTTAAATTTGGGCTTCCTTATGTTGTCACGGTTACATTTTCTACTCATTGGCTATGAATGGGTGGAGATTTTTGTACAACAGCCAGTTTGCAAAATAGACATTAGATTAGAATCCCTATAGAGTCAGACTGAGAATTAATTTTAATATTCAATCCTATGTAAATGAGATTTAAAGCAGTGTTGCCATGACAAGATCATGCAGGACGTTTAGCCTGTCTATCTATATATATATATATATATCTACGGCTGCAAGTAGTTAGAAATGTTTTGGTCTTCCAGGAAATGGCTTCATAAATGGTTAAACTAAATGGTACAATTTTAAAGGGATGCAGTAATAGAGAGACCTGGGGATTTACGTATATAAATCTTTGAAGGTGGCAGGACAAGTTGAGAAGGCTGTTAAAAAAGCATATGGGATCCTTGGCTTTATAAACAGAGGCATAGAGTACAAAAGCAAGGAGAAGCTGGGATTGTTCTCCTTGGAACAGAGAAGGTTGAGAGGAGATTATTTAGAGGTATTCAAAATCATGAAGGGTCTAGACAGAGTAGATAGAGAGAAACTGTTCCCGTTGGCGGAAGGGTCAAGAACCAGAGGGCATAGATTTAAGGTGATAGGCAAAAGAACCAAAGGTGACACGTGGAAAAACTTTTTTTTTTAACACAGCAAGTGGCTAGGATCTGGAATGCACTGCCTGAGGGGGAGGCAGATTCAATCATGGCCTTCAAAAGGGAACTGGATAAATACTTGAAATGAAAAAATGTGCAGGGCTATGGGGATAGAGTGGGGGAGTGGGACTAGCTGGATTGCTCTTGTTTAGAGCCGGCACGGACTCGATGAGCCGAATGGCCTCCTTCTGTGCTGTAACCTTTCTATGATTCTATGTTATACTAAAACTTTATAAATCACTGGTTAGGCCCCAGCTGGAGTATTGTGTCCAATTCTGGGCATTACAATTTAGGAAGGATGTCAATGCCCTAGAGAGGGTGCAGAGGAGATTTACCAGAATGGTACCAGGAATGCGGGACTTCAGTTATGAGGAGAGGCTAGCAAAGCTGGGGTTGTTCTTCTTACAGCAGAGAACGTCAAAGGGAGATTTAATAGAGGTGTTCAAAATCATGAAGGGTTTTGATAGAGTAAATAAGGAGAAACTGTTTCCACTGGCAGAAGGGTCGGTAACCAGAGGACACAGATTTAAGGTAATTGGCAAAAGAATCGGAGGCGAGATGAGGAGAATTCTTTTTACGCAGCGAGTTGTTATGATCTGGAATGCACCGCCTGAAGAGGTGGTAGAAGCAGATTCAATAGTAACTTTCAAAAAAGGGAATTAGATAAAAACGTGAAGGAGGAAAATTTACACAGCTATGGGGAAAGAGCAGGGGAATGGGACTAATTGCTCTTTCAAAGAGCCGACACAGGCATGATGGCCGAATGGCCTCCTTCTGTGCTGTATCATTCTATGCTTCTATGATTCTATAAAACAGTACATATTTGGTTATTGCAACAAAAATTGATGAAATGGGTATTACACTTAGGGGGTTGATTTTGAGGCCTGTTGCCTGGCCCCAAAAATTACGGGGAAGAAATTATTGTCCCGCTTCTGGTATCGCTTTGGTCATAAGTCATTTTCCAGGGGCCTGAAGGCAGCACAAACCTAATTTAAGTATTTAAATTGGGATCCTATGACATCGATAAGACTCCAGTGTCATTTTAGATAGCAAGTGTATATTCTACTGCTTCTACAAGGTGCTCCCCCAATGGCTTCAGTAGAGGTGATGGAAGTCTGCTGATGCTCAGATGAGGTCCCTTGAGATGCTCGTGGTCAAACTTGAGGGCCCGGCTGCAACCTGCAACATCTCGGCTGGTGCTGGGGCAGTCTGACACAGCTGCCTTTTGTGCACCATGTTGGGCATTGGTTGAGTGGGTGGCGAGGGAACACGTGCTGCCATCCTGAGAGAGGGCAACAAGTGCCACTCCCATTGTGCCACTGCCACTTCCATGGGGCTGTGACTAATCACTCCCAGTGATGTGTGGGAGAGCAGACTGTAGGAGATCTGAGAAGCTTTTGGAGCCTATATCTATGGGTTCTACCAGCCTTTCAAATCTGGCGAAGACTGAGGAACCCAGAGCTTAAACGGCACCATTCTGAGCTTCCATTAAAGCTGCCAGAGCTAGTCCCTCAGATTCCTGGCTGCAGTGTCCACAGAGGTGACCACATGCATGGTAAACTGCAGACTGCTCATGCCATTGGCCAGAATGTCGCATTCCTGGAATTGCACTCCTCCATATTCTTAGACACACAACTCCTAGGCAGGCTGTCCAATACCACCAACAATTACTGATGCCTTTCAATCAGTTTCCCTTTGTAGGATGAGCCACTAAATGTCTGCATCTTGATCACAGCATTGCTAGGACCCGGCCTTGCCTTCCAGCAAGACATGTCCTGGGTTTCTCTTTCCACAACCTCCTGTTCCTGTGGTGTACAAATCTCCTTTGGATTCCCCCTCTAGCTCACCATCTCACTATCTAAGCCAACCGTTTCTATGCTGATGCTTGGAGAGATAGAGCAAGTGAAGGTGTTTCTTTGGGAGGGTTTTCCCCTTTCATGTCTTCTGCAGCATCTTCCAAGTGATGGGGAGAACCTAGAGAAGGAGAAAAGGAACAAGGGTTAGTATGAGATGAAAAGTTTACCTAGCAGTCGATGACTGGCAGCGCTAAATGGCACCAAGGAGCCATGTAGCCTACACGGTAGCTAGAGAATAGAAAGAATGCAATAATAAAGGCAGATGCCTCCAGTATCGCCATATCCTATACTCTTCATCTATTATCTGAAATGGAGACAGCACCACCAGTATTGAGAAGACACATTTCTCTGCTGTGGCAAAGCCCCTCTCCCGCCACTAATGAGAACAAATTGTTTGTGGAACATATGTCAGTTAGAATGAGTGATGTATGGCCTTCACCTAGCACTGGGAAAACACTATGCAACCTGATAAGAAGTACCCCTTCCAGAAGGGTGTACAACAAACCCTCACTGACTCCATAACAACTCCATAGATGGAGGGACATGTCGATATGAAGGAAGATGGGGTGCAGCATCCAATCTGGAGCAGGATCTCTAAGATGTCTTCAGGAAATGGGAGTTTTCCCAATATTTCTACTTCCAGTCATTTTTGCCTCATTGTAGTTTTGTCAACTTTCTCTGCAACCAGTAACTCTTCTGGCAGTGGAAGCACAAACTTTGTTCCAGCAAAATATCCTCACTCCTTTAAGAGCAAAGAGCAGCCGTTTAAAAGTTGCTGCCTCACTGGACAACCACCCCACCCCACCCCGCCCCCGCCTCCTCTCGCTCCCAGCCAATTGCGCTGCTGGCTAAGTTCCTTGTGCTTGTTTTTCACATGCAGAGAGCCTATTAAAATTCAGAGCAGGGGCTAGAAATGCAAAATCCAATAAGGCCAGCCTCTCCACTGCTTGCATAAACCCACCTGTGCTACTGTGGGCCTGGTCCTGTGTTAGCTTTGATTATGGAATTGGGGCTTATCTTTACTCTGAACAATCTATACCCCTATATCTTGGGGATCAACCATGGAATAGATTGTGTTCCGTCACTCCCTGGACTAGTTTCAATCACCTGGTCATCAAAACAGCTTTTCCTAAGTCACTGCTCCCAAATTGTACCCATATCAGCTGGATTATGCTCGCTCGCCCATACCATAGTTTAAGTTGCTAATTAAGACTTTAACCAGTTGCTAGGATAGGATTATTACAGATATAGTTTCACTGGCTCCTCCATTGTGCAATCATTGGATTGCATGTGCGCTCAAAGCAAACAAATTGGAACAAAACTACATGTGCGCTGCATTATACAAAAAAAGTAACGCTCAGTTAATTATCATCAAGCAATTTCTAGGCTACTCTTTTATATTAAAACTGACCCAAGTTATATGAAGTACTTTATTAACATCATAAAAATATTTATGTATGTAAAACTATTTTAATCAAAATGTTGGATAATTCACCAAATGCAGTCAAAAATCACAATATTCTGGGGGATGTCTCAGACCCCCATGGAAACTAAATCTCATACATTTATTGCTTGCACACCCCTTCAGGGATGCTTACATCTGCCAAAGAACAGTCAGCTACAACTTGAGCATTTCATACACTCTAGTTTGGTTTCAATCACTATGTATCTAGACAATTATCCATTTCTCTTTTTAAAAGATGAATCAACATGGCATTAGCTACATTTGTTGCGAGTCTATTGCACATATCCACTGCTCTATAGGGAAAAACAATTCTTCTAATCTTTATTCTTGCTTGAGGCCTGCTAACTTTGCACTTGCAAATCTGTAATTTTTAATTGTCCTTTCATTCCAGAGGTTAAAATAATTCACCTCATTTATACTAACAGGTCTCCTGTGCCATTGCTTATATTAGGTTGGAAGATAAACTGTCTCATAACGACAGGAGCTTTTACACCATATAGCAAACATTTTTGGGATGTGGGCAATGCCGGCAAGGCTGTATTTATTACCCATCACTGGGAAATAGTGGTGGGCCTTCTCCTTTGAACCCTTGTGGTGATGGTACAGTTCCCACTACTTACACTGTCCACGCTGATCAGGGGCAGCCGCCTATATCAGGGAAATGGCGCTAACCATTTGCTATTACCATAGGAGTCAATTACATAGGCATCGCTTATGATATTAAGCACGTTGACTATTTCGGGCAGTTCAATAAATATTTACCCTGCACTTACCGATTTAGAAGGCTCTGCTGATTCTGTGCAAAGTCGGGTCTTCAAGCAGTTTCAATCAGCTGTTCACACCTGTAGACATTGGTAGATACTTCGTAATGGATTAGATGATCCTCATTTGATTGTGACAACGTAAGTGGTTTAATGATGATATTGCTGGACGGGGTCTCCTGGTTCAGTTTAACCTCATATAGTGCACTGTTTGTAAAATATAGCAGTGGTACATGTCATATGGAAAGTGTATACCATTTACATGAGGAGTTAAACATTTCCAAATCAATTGAGCATGACTGAAATACTAGATAAATAAGTACCAGCAACTCTGCAACCAACATAAAATATACTGACCCCAGGCAGTTAGTTCCTCAGTAATGGTGAGAATAAAATTTCCTTAAATTGCACCATGCATGTACAGAAGACAATCCAAACTATATATAGCCACATGGTACCAGATATGAGTGAATCAGCTGCTTCCATCCAGTGTGTATCATATAACTCTTTTGAAACAGAAACCTGATTTTCTGGCATTTATTTTTATGTGTTCAATAATAATCTTATAGTTTACGACTTTTGTGACAAAAAAGGAATTCTAAAAACACCATCAGAAAAGGTATTTGAATATAAAATTCCTTCTCTGGATATTATAAGGACTGATTCCCTGACTGGGTGCTCCTAGCGCAAAGTGGTGCGCATATAGAGAGCAGGTGGTTTTCCTTCCAATCAAATGCATCGGTTGTCAGCCCACAAATTCCTGACCTATGCTCCCTGCGATCGCCAGCCCTCACTGAGAGTGCCCAATCGCACAATCAGTTCTATATCATAAAACCAACGTTCCTTATTCAAAGGAGGCTTTAATTTATTTATATAAATCCTTTAAATACATTAAGCAACCACCTGCTAACATAGCTACCATATCTATGTTAACAGTGTAATTAATTGGAACCTACCTTTAGAGATTAAAGTTATAAATTTTTCAAATGTTTTATGACTTATTTCAGATGAGAAGCATACTTCATATATATGCCTTTTCCAGCTGAATAGTCTTTCAAGTGGTGGCTTAATAGAGATTCTGCTGCACATATTTTAATTACCTTCTCCTCTTACTACCTGTTTATGACATGTAATAATATCACATATGCTGGCACCTAAAAGATTGGAGAACAGGCTACAGACCCTTCCATATTGAAAAAAGAAAGATGTACATTTATAAAGAAAGAAAGAAGAAAGATTTGCATTTATACAGCACCTTTCACAACCTTAGGATGCCACAAAACGCTTTACAGCCAATTAAGTACTTTTGAAGAGTTGTAATGTTGGAAACGCAGCAGCCAATTTGCATACAGCAAGGTCCCACAAACAACAGTGTGTTAATGACCAGATAATCTGTTTCAGTGATGTTGGTTGAGGGATAAATATTGGCCAGGACATTGGGAAGCACTCCCCTGCCCTTCTTCGAAATAGAGCCTTGGGATTTTTTTACTTCCACCTGGGAGGGTAGACAGGGCCTCGGTTTAATGTCTCATCCAAAGGACAGCACCTCCGACAGTGCAGCACTCTCTTAGTACTGCACTGGAGTGTCAAGCTAGATTTTGTGCTCAAGTCTCTGAAATGGGACTTGAACTCACGACCTTCAGACTCAAAGGTGAGAGTGTGATCAACTGAGCCGTAGCTGACACTGACATTTATACTCTATATGGGGTGTAATATTTAATGAAATATTTAATGGAATACTCTCCACTTGCCTGGGTGAGTGCAGCTCCAACAACACTCAAGAAGCTTGACACCATCCAGGACAAAGCAGCCCGCTTGATTGGCACCGCATCCACCACCCTAAACTTTCACTCCCTTCACCACTGGCGCACAGTGGCTGCAGTGTGTACCATCCACAGGATGCACTGCAGCAACTCGCCAAGGCTTCTTTGACAGCACCTCCCCAACCCACGACCTCTACCATCTAGAAGGATAAGGGCAGCAGGCACATGGGAACAACACCACCTGCATGTTCCCCTCCAAGTCACACACCATCCCGACTTGGAAATATATCGCCGTTCCTTCATCGTCGCTGGGTCAAAATCCTGGAACTCCCTTCCTAACAACACTGTGGGAGAACCTTCACCACACGGACTGCAGCGGTTCAAGAAGGCGGCTCACCACCACCTTCTCATGGGTAATTAGGGATGGGTAATAAATGCTGGCCTCGCCAGCGACACCCACATCCCATGAACAAATAAAAAAAAATCACACCACAAGATAACTTATTTAAGTCTTTATCACGTAGCCATGTTTCAGCATCTGCCTTCCTCACAGCAGCTGTCTGTCTCTCTGTCTATTGAGGTAGCAGTGCTGATTAGTTATTCTAATTTATGTTGAATCCATTTGAATTCCAGCAATAACAATTAATATAATTACATGGCGAGGCTGATGGAAATGTGCACATCACAGTATGAGGCCGCACATCAGTGTTCCTCATAGTGTTGATCAACCAAGAACTAATGACACTCTTCACAAATGTAAATGAACAATATCAGCGTTGCCTAGTAGGGCCCTGCTGATTGATGGAATATAATTAGTGAATTGATTAAGAATTTTAAGTGACAGATAATTAATGATACATTCATCTTGTTATTGAGCAAGGGGCTAGGTGCTTGACACTAGGGTATGCACACGTCCATTTGGGGTCATTCAGGCTTCTGTTCTTTGAACATTGCAACAATGCCATAATAAAATAACGACTGAAATATGTTTCAGGCTTTATTTTCTTAGTTGGACAGTTGACATTTGTATTGGCTATAAATGTGACACACTTATCATACATGTCCTTATTAGCTATTAAATATCTTTGATCAATATACTGCCTTTCTGATGAGGCCCAGCTCTAATTATTCACTGTTTCAATAATTTGCAGATTGTCCAATTAAAAGATAATTATTTGGCACAGTCCCACCCTCTCATAAACTGCAGTTAAGCATAAGACTTTTTAGGAACAGGAAATGGTCATTAATTGCAACAACCCTGTCTTTTTTTAATAGATCAACCCTACTCACCTGTTTCTCACCATATCCCTCAATTCTTTCTTTCTGCAGATATGCATTTATTTGCCACTTAAAGCCATTTATACTATCTGCCTCAAATGGCATTTCCTGGTAACTTATTTATCATATTTATTACCCTTGCTGTAAAAAGAGTTCTGCCCAACTTCCCATCTTCCTCCTAACATATGCTGAATTAGGAGTAAACCTGTAATCCACTTCATTAAAAAAAGTCAAGACTATTTCTGTTAGTCCCATGTTAGCAAATCCTTCTGTTGCTCTGTCATGGTGGCTGCCATATTATTTTGTGAAGCATGTGATCCAACTGACAGTGCTTAGTGTCTACTGCAGGACAGTGTCAGCCTGAACCACCTCAACTCAAGTTAAGGCAGTGTGGTTAAAACAAAGTCATGGCAAACTGTTACTTGTTTATCAATGTACAATTGTGTTAGAAGATTTTTAGGAGCAGGAAAGAGTATTACGTGCAATAAGCCTGTCCCTTTTGATAGATCAGCTCCATAGATCCAGCTTCTTACCACATCCATCAATCTCTAGAAACACATCTAATTGCAGGTTGGAAATATCCACACCACTTCAATGTTCATCTGTGAGGATGTGAAGATTGTAAAGGTGGAGTGGCATTATTTTATTCTCTCCACAAAGCAACTCAGAAGGGTCCATGGCCATGATGTACCACTGCACAGCAACATACAGCCCTTGTTTGCCCACCACCGATGCCTTTTTTTTAACCCGGGATCAGGAACTCACCCTGTGCCTCCTCCTCAAACTCACTTTTAACCTCCTGGGCGTGTTTTTGACGCTGTTTGGGCGCAGGAGGCTAGCCCCCTAAATTGGACCTCTGTGCCCCCTGTTTTCCACCCCAGCTCCAGTCATATTGCATAACTGTGCTGTACTTATATATTAGGACAGGCCCCTAATGACTAAACTGGCGAGTGTAGATTCTGAGTGGAAAACATTTTCTACTCAAAGAAATGTAAGCTGGAAAATTTCGGACAGATGGAAAATCAGCTTAAAAATTTCCAACCCAAATCTAATTTGCTACCTGATGGAAACAGTATAGAATTTACAAACACTGCCAAGCAGCCTTCTTATAATTTTTTTTTACAAAATAAGCAAGTACAAACACACTCAGGAAAGCAAAGGAACCTAAAAGGCTGCCATCAGTTTTTCTTTTAAAATCGAACAATAATTCTAGAATAAGAAAAAAAAAACACGTTTCAGGACAGATTACACATTTGTTGTTGAGTCAGATTCAATCACAGTCCATATTTCCTGGAACTGGTGATCTGGGGATTGCAGCTGTTTACAAGGCAGAAGTGTTGAATAATTTAATAAAGCGTTAAAGTATTATACGCCTTGTCTAATTGTTAAATTAATTTCCTTAACCCACTGAGGGCTGATTTCTTGAGACTTTCAAAATGCCTGTTGTTTTTTTCATAATGCAAAACAAATCCAAGAAACTATTTTCGAATTCTAAGACCCGATTTGAACTCCATCCCAATTGCTGGGGGTGGGCGGTTTGGGTGAGTAGGTAGCGGGATGAGTTCATATCTCGCCCACAGCCCCAGAAAACAGGCCTGGGACATTTTAACTCTCGGGCCACGTTAGAATCTCACGGATGGGCTTCCCACCCGATTCGTTGACCTGCCAGGAAAATAGCCCATTTCCGGAGCGCCAATTTCTGGCGGATCAGCCAGAGGCCTATTTAAAGTGGCAACGCACATCTTAAAGTGGTGTTGTACCTTCTGACTCCTGGGTAAATGTTGCTGAATAGAGAAGGGGAATGCTAGAGATGTCAAGGAAACAAGCCTCCCAGTTCTCTGTGCCTCCCTGGAGGTCCTACTGGAAGAGGTCACAGTGAAGAGGGAAGTTCCCTCTCCAGCCAGTGGCAGAAGGATCCCAAAACACCGAGTCCATCAGGCATGGAGAGTTATTGCACAGTATATCAGTTCCAGGAGCATCACCCCCAGGACCTCTCACCAGTAGCAAGGGTGAGTACAGCTCTTCATTTCTCTATCACTCTCATCTCTATCCCCCTCCCCAACCATACTCAACAATTCCCTCCCCTCCATTACATCCTTCATCACCCAACATAAGGGCACACTAGACCACTTCTCATTCTCATTACAAACACACACTCATGACTACCATGCAGAGTCTGGGCTGAAATCTATATTCCACCTTGGAGAGGCAGACATTCACTTTGGACAGCTATTTGGACTGAATTTTTTTGTGTTTTTTTTTGCTACTGACACTCAAGTTTTCATGAGCCTGTGTACCAATTTGTCTAATTTGGTTTTTGTCTCTAGCACCATTACTGGCACCAATGGGTTTCCCAATTGGAATCCCCCTATCTGGTGTGTTTGGAAGAGGAGGACCAACAGAGGGATGTCAGGCTGCAGGAGAGACAGTTCTGTGCTCACCTGCCAGCACATCTGCATCTGCAGACAGAGGTGACCCTATATTGGCAGATGATTAGTGTGTGCAGAAGCTTCTATTCAAAAAGAAAGCTGTGACAACAGACCAGATGGCACAAATAAGATATCTGACTAACCATTATGTTTGAGGTGTTTCTGAAAAACTATCAATCATAGTATGTAATGATTCTGTCCTACTCTTACCACTAAGTCTTGGTTTCAAGCCCCTCTCCAGGACTTCAGTACATAATCTAGGCTGACACTTCAATGCAGCACTGAGGGGGTGCTGCATATTGGAGATGTTGTGTCCCTGTTCAGGTAGGCGTAAAAGATCCCTTAGCACTATTTAAAGAAGAACAAGTGTCCCAGTGTCCTGGCCAACATTTATTTTTCAACCCACACCACCAAAAACAGATTAACTCGTTCCTCTCACTGCTCTTTATAGAATCTTGCTGTGTACAAATTGATTGCTGTGTTAGTAGCATGACCACACTTCAAAAATACTTAATTGGCTGTAAAGCGCTTTGGAATGTCCTAAGGGTGTGAAAGGTGCGAGCACCTTCTTCCTACACGTAGGATAGCAGTCTGTTCTAAAACACACTGCAGATATTCTGTAAAACAAAGGGTAAATCCCTGAGCACTGCAAAACTGAAACTCAGTTAAGGCACCATTACATTCTGGTATTACCAGAAGGTCAAAGGTGAAGGACCCTGTTCGGCTGGAACTGAATGAGACCTCAAGGTTATGAATAGTAAACTGAACAATATGATATGGGCCCTGCCACAAAAAGACTAACAAGCAGGAAGATTTTGGAACAGTTGGTGTTATTGCTTCAATGTCCTGATCATTAACCAGCAATAAGAAGTGAAGAGCCAGGCCATTGTCAAACTAATTGACATCCAGCAATCATAGTTCTGACACCTGGCAATCTCGTTGATTGACACCTTGGAAACGACCCACGTGGCAGTTAATCCTCTTGATCCATCTACAAAGGTTTTGTCCCATAAGTGAGCTAGTCTTAAAATATAGTTAAAGTCCAAAATTATGCTTATCCCTACCCCTAATTTATTTTAGAGCAGAGCAGAGAGAACAAGGCAGATTCCAAAACTTCCAATCAATTATTAGATACTTTCTAGAAAGGACAGAAGGTCAAAAAAGGAGTTTTGAAGAACTTTGGAAGCAGTTCTGCAAAAAGCAGAGTGATTGTTCAGAGTAAAACTTGTAAAATGTATCACAGCTATTGGTTAATAGCTTAAGTCACTGAACACAGAAAGTAAAGTAACAGAATGCAGTACAGACTGATAACATACATGCAATGTTAGTTAAGCTAGGATGAGAAGATGACCAAAGAAAGAAAACAACAACCATGAAGGGCAATTCACTAAAGACATCTCTAGAGGAGGAGATGACCACCCTAGAGGAAGTTAAACACCTAATGCTACAACAGCCAACCTGATGGATGGACATGGTTATATAACTGCACTTATATCAGGAGTGGGCTGAATGTTCCTGGCTCAGAGTTCACCAGTGATATACTAGATACAAACAGTAAACGTAATCTTGCTAAGCTGTACTGCAATTTTGTGAATACAGTTCTATAATGTTGTCAGTAAGCAAAGACCCAGCTAATGCTGTGATATTGGCCAGGAAATTCCTCGGAACTGCTCTGGCTCCACTGCAGCAATTTCATCGGAAGTGCAGCGGAAATGCCGGGAGCAGTTTGGAGGAATTTCCCAGCCATTGTGATACTTATTGTAATTCTCAATGCTTAACCTTATGATATTCATTGTTAATTAAATCAAGTAGTACCAGTTGATGCATCTCTGTGTTTGACTTCATCTGTCATGTTCATTCTTCTTCAGGCCAGAAAAAAAAGTAGGTCGAAAGTGGAGGGGCGGGGGAACACAGTACGGCTATTGCCTGTTATGCATCACCAAGAAGACCAATTTCAGCCCAATGTTTTGTCCCACCCCCCCGCCCATAACAATTCTTTGCTTTATATCAGGAGTATATGTTCCTTGCTGTATCTGGTCTCACTGTAAAGACTGTAGTAAATGCATATTGTGTTCTCATGTACGTTTTCTGTCACTGTCAAGAAGATCACCATTATTGAATAGTATTGTCAATGTCTTATGGTTCTCACACATAAATTCATGATACTGTTACCAAATGCCATTAGAACAACCTCTCATGTCAATTGTAATCTTACCAGCACCAGAAAGATGGTTCTTTTTATAGTTCCACTGATCAAGATTTACTTAAACAGGTAATTGTTCATGAATATTTGAACATTGTTATAAAACACTCGTTGGAACCCTTATCCCAATTAAAGCATATCAATACTACCTGGCCATATTCCTGTTTCTCTTGAATCATCTACAACCTCCTTTCTACTCCTTTAATGCCTGACTGTACTGACCCCTTAAGTCTGGAATATGAACTACTTGCTAACAACACTTCTTACCATGAGTTTTCACCTGCCATATTGTGACATCACAACCAATGCTTCTTGCCTCAAGCCGCATTAGGTTTTTAACATTTTACACAAAGCAATTAACCTCAAAATCCTATGAAGAAAGTTTTGCCCAGTTACTAAGGAACTAGTTGGGTTTCAGCATTGCTGAAACACTGGGGGTAATTTTAACCTAACCCCCGCCCCCCCGCCCCCCCGCCCCTTACGGGAAACTGACTGGATCAGATCAACCGCCCTTATTTTCCAATGGAAATCAGGCAGGATGTAAAAGAGGCGGCTGATCTGATCTCTGATCTGAAACTGATCAGTTTCCCACTGGGCTAGTTAGGTCTAAATTACCCCCAAAGTATTTAGTAATAGGATACTACAGATGCTTTATGTCACAGTCAAACATATTGGTCATATGTAGGTATTAGAAGTCAAATGATGTTGTACACACACCAAGCAATCATAGGTAATACTATACATTATTGTAGGCTTAGCTTCATACCAATTCAGTGTGCTTAACTGCTGGATATTCCCATTTCAGTACCAGACATGCCTCTCCAGACTCTTGATCCCAAACATTCTGGCCACAGCGTTTTATGCTGTGAGAGTAATTTTGGACGCTGTGTCTTCCCCTGCTGTTCTTCCTGGTCTGACAGTTGAAGGCATATGATTCCTTGCTTGTTTTTTTTTGATGTTGCTGAATTATTTCTGGACCTTGACAGGTGCAGACAGCATTCAGCTCGCTCTTGATTTCCTCATGTATATTCTTCTTGATGTAAAGATGGAAGAGAGTGATGCTCCTACAATGAAATCATTGCTCTCTTCAACAAAAAAGGACATTTCTGTGTCAGATATGAACCTTTTGTGGATTTGCACATTAAGTTGCAATTTTCTAACCAGCACAGCTGGAATACTGCCTGCCCGGTGTCTTATGGGATCAAGGGTCTTATTAGTGCTTATTAAAGACCTAAACAATGATTAAGAAAGCAGAGCTCCAATCGGGTGGTTTAACCTCCCATTGAGCAAGAGTGACGCTGCTTCTGATCAAAAGATGCTGCGTTCCTGAGTGGGAGGCATTTGAGCAAATTGCACAGAAAAATATGCTTTAAATGGCCTTTAACGTTCAATTGCCTCCTAAATCTCTATAGGCACTGTTTAAGGACATGGGAATGTACAGGAGTTGAAAAAATTATTGCAGACGATCTAGCCAGTCCCAATGTTTGGGAAATGTCTTATCACATGATGCCTCTCACACCCCTCGATCACATTTTTTGCCAGGTACTTATCCAATTCTCTCAATTTTGCTGATGCAATCAGTTGCCACTGCCTCCTTTGGCAGTCCATTCTATACACTCACTGCCTTCTTTCGTTTATGTGCATTGTATTCAACAATGACCCCAGTACTGATCCCCAGGGCACCCCACTAGTTACCTCCCTCCATGCTGGATCAAGCTCCATGTACAACACCATCCTTTGCTTCCTCTGCTTCAGACAGTTTATAAGCTATTTCCACAGCACTCCATCCGTTGCATGCCTTCCAGTCCTATGGATCAATCTCCTGTGTGGCACTACATCAAAAAAGCTTTGCTGAAATCTAAGTAAAAAAACATGTATTGAGTTCCCCCTTTCCACAAGGTTTTTACACTTCAAAAGAATTCTTAACAGATTTATCAGGCATGTGATCTTCCTCTATAAATCCATACTGGCTCCTTCATAGGAACAGGAGTGGGCCACTCAGATCCTCGGGCCTGTTCCACCGTTCAGTTAGATCATGGCTAATTTGTACCTTAAATCTATTGTACCTGCCTTTGCTCCATATCCCTTGATACCCTTACCTAACAAAATCTATTGATCTCAGTCTTGAAAATTTCCATTGACCCAGCACCCACAGCTCTTTGGGGGAGCGAGTTCTAGACTTCCACAACCCTTTGTGTGAAAAAGTGTTTCCCGATTTCACTCCTGAATGGCCTAGCTCTAAATTTAAGATGATGCCCTCTTGTTCTGGATTCCTCCACCCAAGGAAATAGTTTCTTTGTATCTATCCTATTGAATCCCTTTATCACTTTAGACTCCTTTATTAGGTCACCCCTCAACTTTCTAAACTCAAGGGAATACAAGCCAAGTTTATGCAACCAGTCTTCATAATTTAACCCTTTGAGCCTCGGTATCATTTTGGTGAACCTGTTCCCTACCCCCTCCAGGGCCAATCTATCCTTCCTGAGGTTTGGTGCCCAAGGCTGAATGCATTACTTCAGATGGGAGATGGCCAATTGAAGCATCACTTCCTCACTTTTGTATTCCAACCCCTTCAGATAAAGGCCAACATCCCATTAGCCTTTCAGATTACTTTTTGTACCTTTTTTATAGTTCTTCATTATCCTGACATATACACCAGTGTTTTCAGCTCTAGTAGTGCTAGTACTGAAGATGTTATAGGCCAGTTATATAGGCCATTTGTATCACTGCAAAATTACTTCAGGCTTGTATTCATGCAAGATGTACAGTATAACCTATGTGAAGTTGCTAAATTCAACTTTAGACGGGCAACGTAAGATCATCTCAGGGCGGTAGTTTAATACTTCTTCGGCCTCACACTAATTGCAGGGTAACTCTAACTGGTGCAAAGGCGCTTCTTAAACATCACTTTTAACTTTTCAAATACAATGCGGACTGCCTCACTAGCTCATTCTTAGTGGTAAAATTTAACTGGGGTTTGAATCCCGGTGAATGTTGTGGTTTTCCCCAACTACAGTGCGACGCAGAGCCAGCAGTGTAAATGTGGGCTGCCAACCTTCTGTTGCTTTAACCAGGGAACAGTATTATAACTGTGCCCTTAAAGAAATCTGCAATGAGGTTCATTATCAAATCAGGCTTAACAGCGCACATTACCATTTTATTTAAAATGCACAACTTATCAGGCCCGAAACACTTCAGTGTTGTAGGAATTGCAATTGACCTGTTTCTGACATTGTCATTCGTCAAGGCTGGCTTTGCAGCACACTAAAACTATAAAGCTGATTAAATCTGCAGTTTGCTTTTGGCAGTATTATAATCAGTTATTGTTACTTCAAGCTGATTTCTTCATCTGTAAGATTTTGCAGAATTTGGCTGGAGATTCTTCATAACAGACGTTCCTTTGTGTGTTGTTTTGGGAATGAACCACCATCTGCGCTCATTTTTTGGCTGAATTTGCATTCACACTGATAGAAGCCTCTACAGAGATTAAGATCCGGTTTTCTTCTCTATTTGAAGTTTTTTTTAAGCATGGGTGCCAGTATTTGCTGCGACCCTTGAATAATTGAAAAAAAACTGCTGCTGTGGTTTATCATCAATAATGAATGTAGAGAAAGTAGCTGTCCCATATCCATTAAAAAAAAAATCAGACTTTAAAATTACAAATGATTTGGGGAAGCACAATGTAAGGATCATAACAATAAACTTCAAAGAAGAAAATTAATAGGTTAGAGCCAAGTAATAATTGTAATTTTTCTCATCATATAACAGTGAGAGATTTGACAGTCATTATAAACGTGCATTGTACGGAGTGCAATAAAGTGCTAAAAATAAACAGTTATTGCAAAATCAAATTCTTGCGTTGAAGTTGCCCTGGTTGGCTCCATCAATGGCTTATGAGGAAATGCACCACTAAGTGTAGTGCTGAGTCCTACAGACCACGATAATCTGAGTTTCAATCTCCAAGCTGTGTCGAGTTAGCTGATCTAAGCCCATGAAGCAGCTGGGATAATACAGGTGGCCTCTGTGCTTCTAAACTAGGGTGGAATAAAATCAATATTCCTACTCTTGATCATCACGCGATGACCACCTTGTATCTATGGGGGTGTTGTGCATCCATCCCTCCCTTCGCCCCACCACCAGCCATGCCTTCAGCCATGCTCTGGAATTCTCTCCCGTAACCTCCCTCTGCTCCTAAGAAACCCTCCTTAAAACTCATCTCTTTAACCATACTTTTAGCCACCCCTCCTAATATCTCCATCTTTGGCTCACTCTCCATTTTTCATCTGATTATGCCTCTGTGAAGCACCTTGGAGCATTTTTCTATCTTAAAAACACTACATAAGTACGAGTTGCAGTTGTCATTGCAGACAGCAATCAGACTGATTTCCCTTTCTTGCCAAGGGACGTTGAAGCCAATCGTAGCACCCAGTCGCTGTCCTTGCCGATCTGTGATGACGGTGTCGCTTCCCATTTTGAAGAATCCTTGCTGCTGCTGACTCACAAATACTGTGTTCCCATATGGGTAGCAGTTGAGCAGATTGCATGAAAAATAAGTGGGCAGAGTATTTACTGAATCTGTAATTCAGCGAGCTGAATGTTTTTCTTTTAAGGCAGGTAAAATACAGAATTAAGAAATGAGAGACAAGCAATGATACAGGTTTGACTTGCTTTGAGTGAGTAATTTCTGGTCACCACCTTGAATCAACACAACTAATTAGCAACTTCAATTTCAACCAGTCTCCCTAGTATTTATTAGAGAGCTTTCTAGCTTTTTGCTAAGTGGAGGTCATACAATTCAAAGTTGCCATATTTAGTATTTCCATAAACTTGATTGATGCATGTGAGATATCACATCTGTTACTAGAGACCATTATAAGTGCAGTCACACACAAGCTGATAGAGAAAGATAATTTAGTAGCAATGAGCAAAACAGCCCAAATTTGCACATCATTTAACTTATTTTGTTTATAAGTAGCAGTAGTCGATTTAAAACATTTGTAAAACTGATTTAAATGAAAAACCAGTTAGCCAAAAAATAAAAGGTGCACTGATCTTTCTCGTTGAATGTTGAGTGTTTTCAGGCATGGTCCAGATACTCTGTACCTTTTTAATTAGTTTAATTTCTGCATTGAACTGTTACGTTACATGAATGAAATACAATGCAAGTGTGAAATATCCAAAAGTCAATCTGCTTCACATGAATGCCCATATTCTTTTAAATTTCTGTTTCTACTCTTTGCATAGCAGCACAGAACAGTTAGCCCTGAAATGCTTAATGTTCAGAAGAAAATTCTTTTAATGCTTTGTGATATCATCTCCAACAGGAAGTCACAATGACGTTTCTGCCCTTTATTTGACATTGGTTTAATAAAAAAGGGAACAATCCTTGCTGCAAAATGGAAAACTATTTTGTTTCTTGAACAATACAGTCACATCCAATTATAAGTGCTATTGATGAATGGAGATTAGCAGTGTTATGAACTTCTTGAGCATCATTTTTCAACAAACACGCATACACATACATATACACATACATATATATACATATAATGCAATTTTAGACAGCAGGCAATTTCTTATGGCTCTTGCATATGGGTGTGAAATGCCCTCACTGTTTGGAAAGTAAACTCTAACACACCGTAGTATTTAACACCCCAGCCTCATGACATTTTTATAATTCCATCCCTTCCCTCCAGAATTGCCCCCTATCTGAAGCAATCACACATGGGCTGTAGACAGCCACCGGTACTCTTCCAAGTGACCATTCTTCATGTGCGAGTCACCAGTGGGTATTGGAACCATTCAACCATTGGGGACCGCAGCAGCCTACAAAAGATTGTCTGATTGAAATCAATACTTTCAGGGCCTTGTCAGCATGTCAGAATTTGCTGACACAAATCAGCACAATTGAGTTGCCCCTCTACACCACCAGCCCACCCACCCTTCCCGCATCCAGTGGCTAATCCATGGGATAGGCCAGGCTTCTCCTCTTTGTGTCACCCTCGGCACTAATAGCCCGGATTACTGCCTCTGTATACTGGAGATAGGAACTCCATGAGAATGTGAGTTTCAATCTCCAGTATACAGAAAAGGAAACCTGGGCCACAAGGGCTGGACATGTACAAAGAGGAGGAGCCTTTTCGATCATCAGCCACCAGACTTTGGTAGGAGCAAGTGGTGGGGGGGGGGGGGGGGGAGAATAAATGCCATGGGGAGGGGAGAGTCTGCAGAGTGAGGAGAATGCAAGGATATGAGGGAAAGGGGCATAATACATGTCAAGGGAAGGGGAGGAGAGGGGAAATAATACACGGGGAGGGGGAGGGGCAGAATGTAAAGGGAGAGGAAAGAGAAAAATGCATGGAGATAGTAGGGGCAGAAAGTATGGGGAAGGGAGAAGAGCAGAATTCAAGGGATGGAGAAAGGGGCAGACTACAAGAGAGGGGAAGAATACACAGGAATGGAAGGGGTAGAATGTGTGTTAAGGGAGGGGAGCAGAAACTTCAAATGTCACTTTATTTTTCATTCCTTTTGCATTCAAAATCTATAAATTTTAAAAGTGCTTAAAATTAACTGCATCATTTTTAATGTAATTTTATTCCCATGGAGATCATAACCCCAAACCCCAGTGTAAATACACCAGCAGTTTTGTGCCTTCAATATTTGTTTTTTTTCCTTCAGGTCTTCATGTACTTTATGTTTTTTGTTCCTCCAATATAAGGCAAGGAATGCTGTGTATACTTGCTGCTTAAGGTACAAAAGTCATGTACCTACTTGTTCTCAAGTTCTTGAGCTGTCAGCTTTTTTGGAAGCAGTTAGTCAGCTTTTGCTACTTTTCTAGGTTGGCATGTAGGTTCATAATTTCACTTCACCTGTCACAGATTTGAGCTCTTACCATCTATAACTCTTAAAGGAGTTCAGACCTTTGATGAAAAGAACTATTCTGATTACCTGCCGAGACAGTTGAGCACTACAATTAACCTCAGCACCTCTGGGAGGTAAAAATCAAGCAGGTTTCCTACGCTTGGACACTTCCCAGTGATCCCGGTTTGAAAGAGCACATGTGTAGATTTGAGAACAAGATTGGCCTCATCTGCAATGCCTGCTGTGATCAAATAGGCTACCAGCGCACATTATTTAGGCTCACGCATGAAGAAAGAACTTGCACATCTCTCGCACCTTTCACAACCTCAGGACGTCCCGAAGTGCTTCATAATCAATGAGGCACTTTTGAAGTGTAGTTGCTGTTGTAATGTAGGAAAAGTGGCAGCCAATTTGTACACAGCAAGGCCCCACAGACAGCAATGTTATAATGACCAGATAATCTGTTTTAGCGACGTTGGTTGAGGGATAAATATTGGCCAGGACTCCCCTTCTCTTCTTCAGATAGTGCCATGGGATCTTTTAAATCCACCTGAGAGTGATTATTTGGATGTGTACCAGGGGGCAGTCAGTGCCTCTTCAACCATATTCCAGAAAAAATCAGCGCCTTTTAATTAAAGAGGGGAAAAAATTGGTGCGAGGGGAGAATAGAAACAAAAAAACTACTTTTGGCCTCTTGAGTTGTTAATGAGCTATCACTATGCATAAAGTGTATATTATTGGTATTAGTATTGGTGTTCAACCAAGTTGTAACTTTGGAAAATACAAATACTTACATTATCGTGAATAAATTCCAAAATTACTCATCTTGCAAAGAAAATTATATTGAACTTTTATTGACATAAACATAAGGCAAAATGTAAAATATTGACAGGCTCCTGACAGGAACCATTCCTTAACCCCTTTTAAATAACCTATTAAAACTTCAGACAGGATATTCAAATATTTGTCTCAGGGCTGACCACATAATTTAGTGGGGCCCAAATTAGGCTAAAATCTGGAACAACTGTTTTCCGCTAGGTTCCATGGTCCAGTGCATTCCGTCTGTGCCTTAAATTGGAATGTACCAGATACCAAAATTGACCATGAAGTGTATTTTCCTCTGTGCCTGAAGTAAAAAAAAAAGTTTGCTAAATTGTGATTAATGGTTTATTTAAAAAAGGGTAGAAATACATTTTGGCCCATTTTTGAGCGTATAATGGACGGTGCACTTCCAGCGCCTGAACTGGGAGGCCGAAGGCTTGCCATAAATTGGGCCTCAAGCCTTAATGTAATAATTAGGGTGAGCTGCTGGTGCCTCCAGAGGCAGCTGACAGGGCTGCCTAAAAAAAGGGCCCGAATAATTTAGCAGTGGCCTGAACGCACGCAACAATCGGGCGCGGGCCATTGCATTGCTAAATTTATTATCGTTGCGCCCGTTTTATGACCGATAAACGGGCGCAAACGATGTTGAATTTCTCCCTGAAAATCTTTACACTCCGCATAGCGTTAAATTAGAATCAAAATTACTGACAGTTATAAATGACCCACTTTTTATCTCACTCGTTCAATTCTACTATTATGCAACCTACAAAAGAAAAAGACCAAGACAAAGGATGAAGGGAATCTGTTGTAGGATGACATGTTCTCAGACATCATTACCTCCTTCATTTTGTCTGATTACATTTCAATTTCCCTTTATGATTTTATTCCCCCTAGCTCCTTGTTGCATTACTCATAGGAAATCCCAGTAAGGTCTATAAAATGCCATACTTATGAGAACTGATCACATATTAGCTGACAGAATGACAGACAATTGCCGACCTAGATGCCCAAGAGAGTCAGGCAGTGTCTCAATTCATCAGAATCCTGACAACAAATCTCATTTTCATCCTTCAACATGCCCATGACCTATTTTCAGTTACCTGACAAAATACTTTACTTACAGAAATGATTGAGCCAAGAGCACTATCATACAAGAGGAAGGGATAATTCAGTTACCTATCTGAGACAGATAACAAAAGTAGAATACTGCCAGCCAGTTCAATTGTCCTACTTCTGCCATGGTCAAGATCATATAAAGTTATTAGTGTTAACTTTAATATAGCATCTGACAACATTAACATTATATTAATTAACCTAACAGCAATACTCCCTACCTAACACCAGCTCCATTAGTTCCACTACCCATGGTCCAGCTTCTCCTGATAATAACACCTCCCATTACCTGGGATAGTCCCCATGGTCCCTTTCTTAACTATGGACATTCCTTAGCTAACCATTCACCACTCTCTCTAACAATGCTAAATCCTAAATTTTCATCTCAACTACTGCCCCGTTTATGCCTGCAAATGGGGTGGTGGTGGGACCAAATTGAATGAAGGAATTTCATTCAATTTATTGCTGGTTGTTTGCCCGTTCCAATTTTGGTCGGACCTTAATTTGGATGGCCAGAGCTCTCACTAGAAAGAAGCGGGGGCCTCATTAATATATGAAATCTGGGCAGGCACTGGTAGAGTTTTCCCTATCACTACAAACCACTGCTGCCTTTCACACCCAACACTTCCACTCTCCCCTTTAAGGTGGAACTGCAGGGTCACCATCATTGGCTGCACTGTTGGATTTCCCCCCCCCCTCCCAATCAGTGAGCTGTCTATAAGGAGAACGATTAACGGTGGCAGCATGCCACTTTAATATTGATGGGGCCTGACTACGAGGATTGATCGGGCCTCCCGCTGACTGTATCGGGAGGATGGAGCAAACCCTCCACTATAATCTGGAAACAAAAATCACCCCCACGTAATCTGCAATAGGATTTTTACATCAAAATAACGAAACAGCAATATTACAATACTTCTCAGTATATTCAATGCATCTGGTGAATTATTATTGTTCTGTGGAGCACTATATCTAATTCTGTTTAACGTGCAGCATAAGAAATATCCAAGTAATCATTGTCCTGATATTATTTTGACTTTCTTGTGCGTGTACGTTTTCTTATGTGGATTATCAATTCCTTAGAGTTAGTCCATTATGAAGGAGCAAGTTATCATGGAGGGTGGCATTAAAATAGGCAGAAAACCAGTAAAAAATGATAGGAGCATCAGCAGGTGTTTGTAGTTTTCCAACCTGTGAATGTAGAGTTTATTCTTCCGGTGCTATTTTATTCCCCATTGTTCGATAATGCCAATTAAGGACATGTTAATGGCACCTCCTGCCAATCGATGCTGTTTACCTTGTGTGCAATAAATGCTGCAATGGTGTCCCTCACCTGAGCTGAAGTTATGGCCTGGATTTTCTGCTGCCTGCCACTAGTGTCGCAATGTAAATCGAGCGGCTGGTGGCAGAAAATGAGCAAAAGTTCAGTCTGAACAGAATTCGACCCACTTCCCTGTGGTATTCAAGGTAATAACTACTGAATTTCTATGCCATTGGTAGCTTTCAGGCCTCAGACCACAATTGGTCCAGTGTCATAAACCATAGAGGTTTTCGACACAAAAGGCCATTCAGCCCATTGTGCCCGTACCATCTCTTTGCCAGAGCAATCCACTACAAATGTCCGCTCTCTCCCCATAAACCAGGTGACCAGTTCACCTTTTTTACAATGCCAGTATATCAGCTTCGGCACAGACCAGTACTTGCATCCCAAAGGCAGAAGGTTTCTACCAACCTCCAGGATTCCTTAGTGTTCAGTGAAGAGTGGATTGCATCCATTTGTACACCATCCAGCTATGCCACGGTGCATGTAAATTGAAAAGACTTTCCCTTCTTCAATCTACAAATGTTGTGATCCCTCTAGACCAGATTTATGATTATCCACTTTAATGACTGGTACTCCCAGGGAAGCAATGATTCATACATCCTGTGCCAATCCAAAGTTATCAAGCACTCCCAGGTCAAATATGACTGGATAAGTGCAGAATAAAGCTTCCTCTGACCTGTTCCAACAGTCTGCCTCAACCTCAACTTCAGTAGAGCACCTTCTACTGCATCATTATAGCATATTTCTATTTTACTCACTAGTTGCCATGTGGTCTCCCTGTGATTGTCAATTTAGTACAATTAGTGCTGAATTAAGGTCAGTTTTGTGCTGTAGGCCCACGCCCATGAGTAATTGGCTTGCGATTGCCAAACTCATTTTACGTAGAACCTTTATAGCCAGCAGATATACTTGTCTCTAGACAAGCAAGTATATACTGCCAATCTAGATACACAAAAGTTTCTAAATCAGTTGCTTTGCTTTAATCCTCATGCACTGAACCTTAATACCAGAGATCTCCCTATCATTAAATGCCTGCTTATCAGTTCCTGACTGAATCAATACACGACAGTGCAAAAGATCTCACTGTCAGGGATGAAGAAAAAATAATATTGCTTATTTTGTCCCTGGAATCATGTGTGACATTGGATGACACACAAAACAAAGATCTTATATGAATTCCATAGGCCAGACCTCATCTCTTATGCCTTGAGGAGGAAGAAAAACTCATATTTAGGAAAAATGTTAATTAAAAATATACTAAGCTAATTAAAGCAGGTGGTTTTTTTTCAGACCATGGGCATAATTTTAAAAGAAATCTGCGTTGGGGGCAGGGGGGCAAAGATAATCTTTTTTTTGGAACGGGCAGGAATCCTGGCTCCAACTTGCCGAAGAATGCACACGACCCAGAGTCATCTGGGTGCGCACACCGTTCCCGAACCCAGAAGTCCAGTTGGCAATTAAAGCCAGTGGGACAGTATTTAAAGCACTAAATCACCTAGTTGAAGAATAAATGTAATTTACAATGAAGGCAAGTGATTTCAACGCTGCCTCAGCGTGTTTCCCGTGTTGTGTGAAACACGCCATGGTGAAGGAGTCGTGTTTCAGCCGGCAGCCATTTGGACATTTAAATGCCTGTTTGACAGATGGGGATAAAAGGTGAGTTATTGCAGCAAGGCACTCAGTTCTCTCAGACAAACTTTTGGCTGGGAGATCTTTGTGTTTAGACTGAAAATTCTTGGTTTCCACTCAGAATTGTTCTGTTTACACATATTTACCAACTTTTTGGACCCCTTCAAACACTCCATCCAAGGACGAGCAACATCACCAGCCTCGCCAGGCACGGCATGCATTTCCGCTACTTGCAGCTCCACAACACAGTGCTGTGCCACAGGCACCTGCACAAGAGCACAGAGGGCAACAACAGAGAGAGCGACATCGCAGGTGGCACTACCCTCGCCAGAGGGTCTACAGACCAAGGCTTAGCTTTCTGGAACTCTCTGAGGGGCAGTGCACGGCTGCTCAGAGTGAGTCACCAGGTGGTCACAGACATCTGCAGCCTCCTTCATGCCAGACTGCTCCCGGCTGGGCCTGGTGGCATCTCATTACTCGTTGCAATTAAAGAGACCACTGCCCTAAACTTCTTCGCCTCCAGATCATTCCAGGGTGCCACCGGGGACATCGCCGGGGTCTCTCAGTCAACTGCACACAAGTGCATAAGGCAGGTCACTGACGGCTTGTTTCACAGGGCCTCGCAATACGTCAACTTCCCCATGGACAACCTCAGCCAGACGGAGAGGGCAGTGGGATTCCACTCTGTGGCGGCTTCTCACGTGTACAGGGTGCAATTGATTGCATGCATGTAGCAATCCGAGCACCTCCACATGACAAGACTGTTCATCAACAGAAAGGGGTATCACTCCATCAACACTCAGCTCGTTTGTGACCACCACAAAAGATTTCTTCACGTGTGCGCCAGATTCCCTGGCAGCTGCCACGATTCGTTCATTCTGAGGGAATCCAGGCACTGTGGTCATTGAAGGGCTTGTAAGAGAACAGAAGGCAATATTAAGCATCATCAAAGGTGTATCATGTTGCGATGAGCATACTGAGGTGTTCAACACGCCAAGCATTGTTACCATCAATTCATGTTGTGTGTGATGAATGTTAAAGTTGTGTCACCAGACATTTGTGGGGTGCCAGTCTTGGAGTCCCTGACAGACAGGCACTCGAGGGTGCGGCTGATCTCCAGCGCCTCCTGCTCTCCGTGTGTGAGGACCACTATTTGTTGTGGCCCCACTCCAGTCCTCGCTCTCTTACGCGCATTTTGGGCTCTCTTCTGGAGGGGGAGAAAGTGCAGATGTGTGAGTGAGTGAAGGTGAAGTGGCCAACCGATGAATGCATTGCTTTGGGTGAGGCTGACCGTGAAAGGGGTGCATCAGAGGGTGAGTATGAGACAGAGACATCACATTGGATGAGGATTGGGGTGAGTGGTAGTGGCGGGGTGACTACTGGGGAGGTGAGGAAGTGCTGAGGGTGTGCAGGTAAGTTGAGGATGAGCCTTAAGTGGGTGTGAGAAGTGATGTGATGGAGTAGTCTTGGCAGTGCAGAATGATATGGGGGGTGGGGGATGATGTGCACCATGGAATGCAGGAGAATGAGTGAGTGTACTCACTTTTGCTGACCTACTTAGGTCATTGAAATGCTTCCTGCACTGGACCGAGGTGTGGGAGATGTTGGTACTGCTGGTGACCTCCTCTGCCATCTCGAGCCAGGCCTTCTTGGTGGCAGAGGCAGGGCGCTTCCTCCTGTTGGCCGCGTAAAATAGTTCCCTCCCCCTCCTCACCCCGGCCAGTAGCAGCTGAAGTGAGGCATCACTGAATCGTAGAGCTGCCTTGCCCCTGTGCTGCTCCATTGAATCTTCTTGCTCTTTGCTCCAGCAAAATCCATTGGGGCAATGTCCCTTTAAATCCAGGCGCTGCAGCTGACAGCCTGTCATGCAGGTGCACCGTCCACCCACTGCGAGGCTTTCGGGCGGCAAGCCCGGAAACAAGATTAATGGCCACCAATTAAGTCGCGATCACGTGGGGAACGGTAAGTTTATATTGGTTGGTTTGCCGCGCGCTCATTGCCCTCCCCCCACTGGCTGCCATTCCGCCGTCCTTTTAAAATCGAGCCCCGTGTCATTATCATGTTCTTAAATCTGGATACATTTGTAAATAGAGTAACAGTAAATGTTCACTTTGGAGGTCATGTTTGAATAGGAATTTTCCTATGATGGAAAGATTTAATTGGCGTACAGTGAACTGTGTTAGTTACTGAAGTGTGCAGAAGGTACATTACACGATTGCAGTAGAGTGAAGATGCTGGCTCAAGAGTTTTCTGGTGTTAATAGTTGGCAACCAGTCAGAATGACATGAAGATGAATGCTTTGGTGCATTCCTAATTGGAAGAGAGAGAATCCCTGTTGTAAAAGGGAGTCAAGTGAAGTTTGGCAGTTCAGACGAGTTCTAATGAAGGCGAAGTGGGCTTTGAGGGCAAGCAAGGAGAAATGACTGACATTTTGTTACCACCATTAGTGGAATGGGCTGATATTTAAAGGGAAAGTAAACCTTTTATCCTTCTGCCATGTGTATATTTCAAAGCTATCACAAGTTAGATCTATATGACACTATTTTCAACATTTCCATTCATCTCAAATACTTCTCCAGGGTTTCTTAAAAATTTCAGCCTTAATGCCACAATAATTCACCTCCATATAGAGATGGTGGGGTTTTTACTGTTACTTCCATTCCCTTGAATTAAAAGTCTGCCCATTGGTTTAAGCTCTTATTAGATGCCAAAAAATAGAAAAATCCTGGAAATGCAAAAACCAATCAATCTATTCTGTGGGGTAATCTTCTAATAACTAGTCTTGCTTGAGGTTATTTAATTTTGTACTGATATTGTGTAGTTCTGTAAACACAGCCTAAGTTAAATAGTGTGCTTCTATCTACATTACTCTTAATTTCAGCCTTTGTAGGACCTGGTTCATATCCCTTCTCAATCTTCACTTGTATCTCTCTTTGTACTTGCAGCAATGGTGATGTTCTCCAGATAACAAGTTCAGATACTGTTCCCCTGAGCATATGCAGAATCGACATAGCAAGTTTCATTCACAACAACAACCTGCATTTATATAGCACCTTCAATGTAGAAAAATGTCCCAAGGTGCTTCACAGAAACATAATTAAAAATCTGCACTGAGCCAAAGAAGGAGATGTTAAGAGGAGTGACCAACAGTTTAGTCAAAGAGGTGATTTTTAAGGAGAGTCTTAAAGAAGGAGAGGGAGGTGCAGAAGCTGAGAGATTTAGGAAAGGAATTCCATCGCACAGGACCAACACAGCTGAAGGCACGCCCACCATTGGTGAAGTGAAGGAAGTGGAGGATTCACAAGGGGCCAGAGCTGTAGGAATGCAGAGTTCCTGGGGGGTTATAGGCCTGGAGGAAGTTACAGAGATAGGGAGGGGTGAAGCCACAAAGCGATTTAATGTTTTCTTTGGCACAGAGGAGGCTGAGGGGAGATTTAATTAAGGTGTACAAAATTATGAGGGGCCTAGATAGAGCAGATAGGAAGGACCTATTTCCCTTAGCAGAGAAGTCAATAACCAGGGGGCTTAGATTTGAAGTGATTGGTAGAAGGATTAGAGGGGAGCTGAGGAAAAGATTTTTCACCCAGAGCGTGGTGAGGGTCTGGAACTCACTGTCCGAAAGGGTGGTCGAGGCAGAAACCCTCAACTCATTTAAAGAGTACCTGAATTGCCGTAGCCTACAGGGCAACGGACCAAGTGCTGGAAAGTGGGATCAGAACGGGGTGGCTCGTTTTTGGCCAGCGCGGACACGATAGGCTGAATGGCCTCCTTCTGTGCTGTAAATTTTCTCTGATTCTATGATTTAAACATGAGAATGAAAATTTTAAATTTAAGGTGTTGCTGGACCGGGTGCTAGTGTGGGTCAGTGAGAATAGGAGTGATGCGTGAGCAGGACTTGGTGCAGGATAGGATACGGGCAGCAGAGTTTTGGATAAACTGAAGTTTACAGAGCAAGGAGGATGGAATACCAGCCAGGAATGGTTGGGTGAGCGGAACGGGAAGGAGCTTGCTGTGATTAGCCCCCAGTGGGCACGCTGGGTGGGAAGGTCAGCAAGAGAGGAGGGTGGGGCAGTTGGGGTTGCTGCTCGTAAGAAGGCAGCTATGGGTCCTTCAGAAAATGGCAGGAGAGGCACAGAGTGGGTTATTGTGCCGTAAAGTACATTGGTGATTTGTAAATTCAAATTTTGTTCAAATGCAAGAAAATATCAGGGAATCACATTAATGTGTCACAAGGAATGTTGTAACTATAGTGACACAAAATCATCTCACATTATAAATGCACAGCTAACCTATACCATTCTACAGATTTAAAAACTATGATAATTCAGTCTCAAGGATCTTTGCATTAGTACCCTTAATGGAAGTAGATTTACAATAAAATTCCATTAAAAACAGTGCCTTGATGGTGCTATGTCACTGAGAAAGTTAGATGACTATCTAGTTCCTAAAGTTTAGTGATCAGTCTTCTCTGTGGAACTGCCAATTGTAACAGCAAGAAATGAACTGTAATTATAATGAGGCGATATTTCAAAAGAAGCTCTTTATTGAAAGACGGATTCTGCAAACTTTTTAACAACCATCTTATGTACTCATTTTGGCCAGTTGAATTGCTTCTTGTAGATAAAGTTCAATGGGCTTTTACATGAACTAAAATGTGTGACAACTCACCCAGCTCAGAATGATGACAAAAAAGTGGAACAATTGCCCAGGATGTCGACTCCTCGGGGCCAATTTAGGGAAGGGGTACTCGGGCAGCTCACCCTCACAATGTAGGGGCGTGCCCAGCTGAATCGGACAAGTAGACCTTATTGCCCAATTAATGGGGCAACGAATTCAGTGAACCGCAAAGTTTTCACATATTTGGCGGCTCCATTTTACCTTTTAATTGTAGTTGATCATATGTAAATTGGTCTCACACTGAAATCAGTGACCTTTTCCACCTGCCTACTCTGTCAATACTGCTTGCCCATTTAAAAGAGGTGCTGTATTGCCGGATGTGCACCCCCACCTCAATGCTGTTAAGCTCATGACCCCCTCTCCTCACTGCTGACAGACACCAGAAATCTACCAATGAGCCAAACCCCATTTTCTGCTACCCAGTTCTGGCAAACCCCAGGTGACCCTCTATAAAGGTGTCAGTGCATTTCATTCAAGTCTTCCACCTGCAGGTATCACAACTGGTCATTGAGTGCACAGGGTGATGCCCTTTACTTTGTGAATGCACCATTAGGGTAAATATAGGTTTACTGTCTGACATGTACAAAATATACATTAACGGCAGCTTGCAGCCATAACACTTGCCTTTACTGACCTTTTGGGGTCATTAAACCTCACCCTGCATTGTTGAGGGTTTTAAGGAGTTGCTACTCATTACCTGTCCCACTTCTTTCCATATGCTCCTGGCAGCTTTATCGGCAGATCTCTTGCCACCCACTTCCACTATTCCACTGCAGCACCCCCCCCCAACCAATGCCCAATTTCAGCCACGATCATATTTATATCATTCTCCAAGAAGTTTCATGCTCTCTTCTTCCCAGTTCCTTTTTAAACCAAGGATTGAAATTGTTGCATGTTGTTACTGCTTTAAGAGCAGTCTGGCTTTAAGAGTAGCACCTGTAGTAGGGCTTCCTTTCCCTTCTCTTCCCCACCCCCAACTGCCTGGCTTATGCAGGTAATTGCCGTTGGAACATGCACTTTTATCCCACCCAGCAATACTGAATTAAACAGGCCCCAGAGTTCAGTGCTATATATCCTCAGCTTTAAAAATGGTGATATATGTATCAGATATAAATGCCACTCATTTACAGTCTTCCTAGAATAATTGACAGAGTCATGCAAATCAGTTCCCCAACGCACCTCTACATGAAACACAATTTGTCTAATTCAACCCTGGTGTTAACCCTTGCATGACATGAACGTACCTATTGTTATTGAAGAACTCAACTTCCAATTCTCCATGAGCGATTCCATAGGAGATCTGCCAGCACATAAAAAAGAAGATATTTATTTATTCAAATACACAAAGTGGCAACTTTTAATGCTAAGCATCTTAAGGCACTCTCACAACATAATATAATTTTAATTGTTCATATGAAATATTGAATGCATCCATTAAGCAGGATACCTTCTTTATTGTGACTCAAATTCCCAAGCACTGTAGCACTAAGGGAGGGGATTACACAGGTCCAAATTGATCTGAATTAGTTTGGCTTGATATCTGTGCACTTCATGAGAATATTGATTGGGTGAGATGAACAGTTCCTTACTGTCAACCAGTTTTGTTTTAGTGTTCAGTGTTTTGAACTATTTCTCCTTGATACGCAAAATCTCTTCTGCTCAAATTGCTCACAGTTCTTCAAACAGTTACAATTTTTGACATTTTCTGAGACATACTTCCAGACGCTCACAGCCTCTCCGCATAAAAAAAACTGCCAATAGCACCAGCATCTGTCTGCCACATTGAATATTAATTTTAGAGCTACACAATTCATGTTCTGAACCAAAGATCAATGAAATGGATCAAAAGATATGAGGACCCATAGGGATGACAGTCGAGAACATTGGCAGATAAGTGTGTGGAGGTGTATTATACTTTAAGATGAGTATTTTAGAAAAAGTGTTCGGTTTATTTTAAAGAAATGCAAATATTCACGATTAAAAATTTTCACCATCACAGTTCAGCATCTCAACCACCAGGAAAGAGCCTCTTGATCATCAGAAACAAATGAACTGGTCCCCAAACCAAATGTACTGATTAGAACCTTCAAAGCTATTGCTCACAAGCCATCCAGAACAACCAGTTACAGCTGAACTAACCCATATCCTAACTTGCACCAAGTCCTGTTCACCCATCACATCTGTGCTCGCTGATCTACATTGGGTCACAGTCCGGCAAAGCCTCGATTTTGAAATTCTCATCCTTGTTTTCAAATCCCTCCATGGCCTCGCCCCTCTCTATCTCTGTAACCTCCTCCAGCCCTACAACTCTCTGAGATCTCTGCGCTCCTCCAATTCTGGCCTCTTGCGCATCCCCGATTTTCATCGCTCCACCATTGGCGGCCGTGCCTTCAGCTGCCTAGGCCCAAAGCACAGGAATTCTCTCCCTAAACATCTCCGCCTCTCTACCTCTCTTTCCTTCTTTCAGTAGCTCCTTAAAAGTTACCCCTATGACCAAGCTTTTGGTCACTTGTCCTAATATCTCCTTATGTGCCACGGTGTCAAATTTTGTTCGCTAACGCTCCTGTGAAGTGCCTTTGGCGATTTTACTACATTAAAGGCACTATATGAATGCAAGTTGATGTTGTTGCTGAGGTTTTTCATCAGGTAGGAGGTACTGACTAGGAGCACAGTAATACTTAGCACAAGATCACAACTCTCCCTCTTCATTACATTCCCAGAAGAAAAGTTTGAGAGCACATCAGGAACAGTCAATGTTCAAACACCAGGCAAGACCACAGGAAAAGTTCACAAATTACACAAAGCAGCCATGTATATTAGTTATGCAAAACATAACCCCAAAATTAATCTGAATTAAAACACTGTCTTTGTCTTTGATCCCTATCTTCTGACCAACAATAGACAACAGCAATTTTAGGTATCAGGAATGGTTGCTGGTATAACAGAAGGAGAACGATAAGCTATGCTATAGCTAAGTTTCTCTTAATGACAATGATCTCGTATCCCCGTTAACATCTAGTGAATCTATGTTGCACTTTTACCTATTTTCCTATATTCGTGTGCTCAAAACTGCACAGCACACCAATTATGACTTAACTAAGTCAACTTGTACAAATTCAACATTACCTCCTTGTATTTGTTTCTATTTTCGAAATACAAAATCAAGGATTCCATGTCCCTTCTAATGGCCATATCTACTTGTACTGCCACCTTTATTGGCCTGAGTATGCACACACAACGATCCCTCTGTTCCATTTAAAATCTTAGCATTTAAGGAGCATCTGCCATCTTTCTGCCTATTTATGCCCTGCTGCAGTCTTTCATAATCTTTGTTACAATATGCCATGCCTTCCCAATTTGATGTCATCGGCAAATGTCGTTATTGTTCCTCGATTACTAAGTACAGGTAATTTAAATATATAGAAAATAAGAGTGGCCTCAACACAGATCCGCGTGGAACACCAATCATCACATCTTTAGACCACATCTTCAGTCTAAGAAACTTCCTATTACCTCAACTTTTTTGCTTTCTGTCCTTCAACCAACTTTTTCTATCCTTGTGGTCACATTCCCTTCATTCCAAGTGCCATTATCTTTGCTATAAGTCACTCATGTAGTGACTTATCAAATGTTTTTTGAAAATCCATATGAACCACATCCACTGCATTTCTTCTATCTCTCCTTTATTACTTATTAAAAGAAGACAATAAGGTTGGCCAAGCATGATCTGTCATTTAGAAATCCATGCCTGCTGGCCCAGAGTAATTCAGGAGGTTGATTTTCATCTTCACTGCCTGGGTGGTAACGTGACGCAGCAGATCGCTCGCCCTTTATGGAACCCGTCCAATTTTCATTCCATTGATTGAAGATGAAAGTTTCCCCCCATGTTTCTCCAAACGCTTACAATTTCATCCAGTTTTATAGATATTTTACTAACAACTGAAGTAATTCAAACCGGCTGATAATTTCACGGCTTACCTCCGCTTGATTTTTTTGGTGTTCCATTTGCCTCTTCCCAATCATCTGGTGAAATTTTCCTCTCCAAAGGAATTTGACCCATTATAGTCAGAGCCTCTGCTATTTCTTCCCTAACTTCCCTTAGAATCCTTGCATGCAAACCATAAGGAACCTGTGATTTGTCTAATATAAATTTCATTAACTTCTTTAGTAACAAGCTAACTGTTCTACATCCAATTGTGGTGATTCTACACTTTCAATATCCACCTTTTCTGTCACAACTGAGGCAAAGTACTTGCCTCATTCACCTATGGGTCAGGGATGTCTCGGAGCGGCTGCAGGACATTCTGGAGGGGGAGGGTGAACAGCCAGTTGTCGTGGTGCATATAGGTACCAACGATATAGGTAAAAAACGGGATGAGGTCCTACAAGCTGAATTTAGGGAGTTAGCAGTTAAACTAAAAAGTAGGACCTCAAAGGTAGTAATCTCAGGATTGCTACCAGTGCCACGGGCTAGTCAGAGTAGGAATGACAGGATAGCTAGGATGAATACGTGGCTTGAGAGATGGTGCAAGAGGGAGGGATTCAAATTCCTGGGCCATTGGAACTGGTTCTGGGGGAGGTGGGACCAGTACAAATTGGACGGTCTGCATCTGGGCAGGACTGGAACCAATGTCCGAGGGGGAGTGTTTGCTAGTGCTGTTGGGGAGGGTTTAAACTAATGTGGCAGGGGGATGGGAACCGATGCAGGAAGTCAGTGGGAATTAAAGTGGTGACAGAAACAAAAGGCAGTAAGGGAGAGTGTACAAAACATGACCGGACAGATGGTCTGAGAAAGCAGGGCAAAGACCAAAGGAAGTCTAGATTAAACTGCATTTATTTCAATGCAAGAAGTCTGATGGACAAGGGCACGGATGGGTACATGGGACTGGGATGTTATAGCTATTACTGAAACATGGCTAAGGGAGGGGCAGGACTGGCAGCTCAATGTTCCAGGGTATGGATGCTATAGGAAAGATAGAGCAGGAGGTAAGAGAGGAGGGGGAGTTGCGTTCTTGATTAGGGAGAACATCACGGCAGTAGTGAGAGGGGATATATCCGAGGGTTCGCCCACTGAGTCTATATGGGTAGAACTGAAAAATAAGAAGGGAGAGATCACTTTGATAGGATTGTACTACAGACCCCCAAATAGTCAACGGGAAATTGAGGAGCAAATATGTAAAGAGATTACAGACAGCTGCAAGAAAAATAGGGTGGTAATAGTAGGGGACTTTAACTTTCCCAACATTGACTGGGACAGCCATAGCATTAGGGGCTTGGATGGAGAGAAATTTGTTGAGTGTATTCAGGAGGAATTTCTCATTCAGTATGTGGATGGCCCGACTAGAGAGGGGGCAAAACTTGACCTCCTCTTGGGAAATAAGGAAGGGCAGGTGACAGAAGTGTTAGTGAGGGACCACTTTGGGACCAGTGATCATAATTCCATTAGTTTTAAGATAGCTATGGAGAATGATAGGTCTGGCCCAAAAGTTAAAATTCTAAATTGGGGAAAGGCCAATTTTGACGGTATTAGACAGGAACTTTCAGTAGTTGATTGGGAGAGTCTGTTGGCAGGCAAAGGGACGTCCAGTAAGTGGGAGGCTTTCAAAAGTGTGTTAACCAGGGTTCAGGGTAAGCACATTCCTTATAAAGTGAAGGGCAAGGCTGGTAGAAGTAGGGAACCTTGGATGACTCGGGAGATTGAGGCCCTAGTCAGAAAGAAGAAGGAGGCATATGACATGCATAGACAGCTGGGATCAAGTGGATCCCTTGAAGAGTATAGAGATTGCCGGAGTAGAGTTAAGAGAGAAATCAGGAGGGCAAAAAGGGGACATGAGATTGCTTTTGCAGATAAGGCAAAGGAGAATCCAAAGAGCTTCTACAAATACATAAAGGGCAAAAGAGTAACTAGGGAGAGAGTAGGGCCTCTTAAGGATCAACAAGGTCATCTATGTGCGGAACCACAAGAGATGGGTGAGATCCTGAATGAATATTTCACATCGGTATTTACGGTTGGGAAAGGCATGGATGTTAGGGAACTTGGGGAAATAAATAGTGATGTCTTGAGGAGTGTACATATTACAGAGAGGGAGGTGCTGGAAGTCTTAACGCGCATCAAGGTAGATAAATCTCCGGGACCTGATGAAATGTATCCCAGGACGTTATGGGAGGTTAGGGAGGAAATTGCGGGTCCCCTAGCAGAGATATTTAAATCATCGACAGCTACAGGTGAGGTGCCTGAAGATTGGAGGGTAGCAAATGTTGTGCCTTTGTTTAAGAAGGGCGGCAGGGAAAAGCCTGGGAACTACAGACCGGTGAGCCTGACATCTGTAGTGGGTAAGTTGTTCGAGGGTATTCTGAGAGACAGGATCTACAGGCATTTGGAGAGGCAGGGACTGATTAGCAACAGTCAGCATGGTTTTGTGAGAGGAAAATCATGTCTCACGAATTTGATTGAGTTTTTTGAAGGGGTAACCAAGAAGATAGATGAGGGCTGTGCAGTAGACGTGGTCTACATGGACTTTAGCAAAGCCTTTGACAAGGTACCGCATGGTAGGTTGTTACATAAGGTTAAATCTCACGGGATCCAAGGTGAGGTAGCCAATTGGATACAAAATTGGATTGACGACAGAAGACAGAGGGTGGTTGTAGAGGGTTGTTTTTCAAACTGGAGGCCTGTGACCAGCGGTGTGCCTCAGGGATCGGTGCTGGGTCCGCTGTATTTACTATTTATATTAATGATTTGGATGAGAATTTAGGAGGCATGGTTAGTAAGTTTGCAGATGACACCAAGATTGGTGGCATTGTGGACAGTGAAGAAGGTTATCTAGGATTGCAACGGGATCTTGATAAATTGGGCCAGTGGGCCGATGAATGGCAGATGGAGTTTAATTTAGATAAATGTGAGGTGATGCATTTTGGTAGATCGAATCGGGCCAGGACCTACTCTGTTAATGGTAGGGCGTTGGGGAGAGTTATAGAACAAAGAGATCTGGGAGTACAGGTTCATAGCTCCTTGAAAGTGGAGTCACAGGTGGATAGGATGGTGAAGAAGGCATTCGGCATGCTTGGTTTCATTGGTCAGAACATTGAATACAGGAGTTGGGATGTCTTGTTGAAGTTGTACAAGACATTAGTTAGGCCACACTTGGAATACTGTGTACAGTTCTGGTCACCCTATTATCGAAAGGATATTATTAAACTAGAAAGAGTGCAGAAAAGATTTACAAGGATGCTACCGGGACTTGATGGTTTGACTTATAGGGAGAGGTTGGATAGACTAAGACTTTTTTCCCTGGAGAGTAGGAGGTTTAGGGGTGATCTTATAGAAGTCTATAAAATAATGAGGGGCATAGATAAGGTAGATAGTCAAAATCTTTTCCCAAAGGTAGGGGAGTCTATAACGAGGGGGCATAGATTTAAGGTGAGAGGGGAGAGATACAAAAGGGTCCAGAGGGGCAATTTTTTCACTCAAAGGGTGGTGAGTGTCTGGAACGAGCTGCCAGAGGCAGTAGTAGAGGCGGGTACAATTTTGTCTTTTAAAAAGCATTTGGACAGTTACATGGGTAAGATGGGTATAGAGGGATATGGGCCAAGTGCAGGCAATTGGGACTAGCTTAGTGGTATAAACTGGGCGACATGGACATGTTGGGCCGAAGGGACTGTTTCCATGTTGTAAACTTCTATGATTCTATGATTCTATTAAGAAGCCCTACCCCCTACCTTGACTATCCTCTTTTTTATGTTCATTCTTGGAAAGGCCAGTATTTATTGCCCATCTCTAGTTGTCCTTGAGAAGGTGATGGTGGGCCGCCTTCTTGAACCACTGCATTGGAGCTTGCTAGCCCACTTCAGAGGGCAGTTAAGATTCAACCATGTTGGTATGGAACCAGAGTCACATGAAGGCAAGACCGGGTAAGGAGCTTTCCCTCCCTAATAGAAAAAACATAGAAAACATAGAAAATGGACATTAGTGAGTCAGTTGGGTTTTTACGACAACCCGACAGCTTCATGGTCACTTTTACTGGTACCAGCTTTATGTTTCCAAATTTTTCTATAAATTGAACAGAAATTCTCAAACTCCCATGGTGGGATTTGAACTCATTCTCTGGATTATTAGTCCAGGCCTCTGGATTACAAATCCATTAATATAACTACTTACTAATAAAGAAAGTCGTTTTGTTGCCTTTTGCTAATTTTCATTACAGAAAGTCGTTTCGATGCCTTTCTCTCATATGCCCTCTTAACCTTTATAATCTCTCTTTTTGCAGCTTTCCTATATTCTTTAAATTTGTCCTGGCTTTTTTTTTATTATCTCTCCTGTGCAGACCAGATACTTCATTTTCTGGTTTCAACAGTGATCTAATCTCACTATTCATCCATGGAATCCCAGTCATGCTCCTTTTTTATCTTATTGAAATATACTTGATTTGTATCATTTCCATCTCCTGTTTAAAGAGTTTTTATTGCTAACCCATAGTTCTGTTTGCCAATTGTCCTACCATTTAATCTCGGCAATGCCCTTTTTTTATCTCACGATAACTTATTTATTTGCCAGTGAAACATCCTTGTTCTGGACTTTTCTTTTTCTAGTGAACTTACTTATATTGTTGTCACTACATTCCTAATAATTCCCCTAGTTTTAGATTAGCTGTTTGCTCCAACTTATTACTCCAAGGCAGGTCAAGCCGTGCTTCCTTCCTTGTTGGAGTAGCAACCTAGCAATTGAAAGAACAATCCTGAACACACTCCCAAATAAACCTTCCCCTTTCTCATCACAAATATTTTCCCTATCTTTGTTGGATAATTAAAGTCTCCTATAATTAAAACTCCATTGTTAATACACTCCTCTCTAATTTGTCTACAAATTGCATCATTGATTTCCTTTCTACTGTTTGGCAGTCTATAATATACTCCCAATAATGTTCCTTGCTAAGCCTCAGTTCAATCCAAAGGGATTTTGGTTGGACCACTTCTCTATTTACATCCTTACATTCTAGTGTTAGGATATTGTCTTTGATTGGTACCTCTATCCCTTCAACTTGCCTTCTCTACCACTTCTGAAAATGTTATACCCAGGGAATACTTAATATGTGATCCTGACCCACTGCAACCATGGGGGGGGGGGGGAGTTTTAACCCCCAAGAACAGGTGGGTTGGGGCGGGTAGGCAGTTAAAATAATCGATTTTTGGAACACGACCATACCTCAGCTCCAATACGCCCACTTCTGGGTTTAACGGAGGAGCGTTTGGATGCGTCCCAATAACCTACTGACCATAATTATTTCAGGCGGGCGGGTAGTTAACGGAGCAATTAACGTGATTATGAGGCATTAAGCAGGTGTTTTTAAATGAATTTAAGACACCTTCGGATTTAACACCTCCAGCATGGGGTTTCTGGGTCGCCGGAATCACGGCAGGTAAAAGGAGGCGAGTAGGGTTGGATCCTTGAGGTAAGTACCTTTATTGCACTGCTTGAGGGCCAGGAGGAACAGGGGTGCTCCCCAGTGGCTCACCAAACTTACCTGCTGTGATCGGACCCCCGCGATCGGCCAATCCCCACACCAGCGTTCAGCCGATTTCCCCCCCTCCCCCACTACCAATATACGACCCCCTCCCTACCTCCAATGTCCAACTCTTCTCCCAATCTGCGATGTCCAACTCCCCCCCCCACCCCCCAAGTTTTTTATCATTCGTTCATGGGATGTGGGCATCGCTGGCAAGGCCAGCATTTATTGCCCGTCCCTAATTGCCCTTGAGAAGGTGGTGATGAGCCACCTTCTTGAACCGCTGCAGTCGGTTCTCCTGGCATCAGACCCCCCCCCCCTCCCCATCTCCACCTACCAGCCCGCGATCTTCTCCCCGGCTCCCCCCCCAACTCCCGATATCCTCCACGCCCCCCCCCCCCCACCGCCCCCAACCCCATGTCCTCCACAGCCCACGATCTCTCCCTCCTTCCCTCACTCCCTTCCACCTTTCCACTTTCTGGCTGCGGGAAACCGATTTGAAAAATTTAAAACAGGTCCTACCATTAAATTCGGTAGGATCTGCAAGAAACCCGGACTTCCGGGTTTCCTGTCCGCAAACCCTCCCCCTGCTCGCTTCCCAGCTCCAAGTTAAAACCCAGGCCCATGTCTCAATTAACTGCACCTCTACCATGATTTTTTATTGTAATTAATGACCCCATATTTCTGGTTCTACCAGACTGCTGCCGGAACCCTGGTGGGAGTTTGGCAGTGCCCACAGGAAAATTGCAGGGATCCACTTCCTCAGGGTCCCCACCAGTTCCAGGGTTTTCTAGTGGTTTTCCAAACGGTTATGGTTACATCTGGATAATTACCCCTAAATGCCCATGGTAGGTGAGGAGGGTAGAGTCTCCACATGGCTTTTCCTGATTTCCCGCCGTAGCTTCAGCTGAAAATCCCAGAAAAGCAGCGTAAACAACCATCTATGTCATTTCTCCAAGGTTTCTGCCAATCTTCCACTGAGGTTAAGGTGGGCGATTGGGAGAACCCGACGGAAATTTCAAGCATATAACTCTTAGAGCAGATTGCACCAATTCTAGACCATGAGTGTCTGCAAGTGCATTAACTTAACAAATAGCTACAAGGAACCAACTGATGAAATCTGTTCCATTCAATCAGATATAAGTTATCATGGAGTTTCTAAAATGCTACATATGACTTGCAAGCTCAACAATTAATTCATTCCCTTTAAGTGCCATATGCCAAATTAAAGGGAAAAATCACTCCAACGATTGGTGTGATGTTTGCAAGTAGATTATTTTGGCAATGTTGTTTTTTTTGTTTGTATAAAATTCAGTGAAGTACAGCCAGGTCAATAAAAATAACCCAGGTGTGAGAAGATCAACATTAATCTAAACTGGTATGAAAAACACAGTTGATGTGCAGTGTATTACTGCGCAGCCCGTATTTGGTTTTGGAGCCTGCATGCTGAATGATGCTCAATAAAAGCTTATTCTGTTACGGTCAATGAAAGCGTCATTCTTAATAAATATTGGTTCATATTTCTGGGCTACCAAATTTACTGCAAAGACTAAAAAATGTATTCTATTGCAGAAAATTAAGTTATGCGCTGTTTATTGACAATGGTGCTCTGCTTTTTGACTACGTCAACTATCTTATTCTGCAAGGGCGGGCAGGCTTTGGGCCATACCTCTCAGCTGTTATGTTTTAATGGGATGTCCTAGTTTTGAACAGCGTCACTGAGAAAAATAGCAATGGTGCACAAGAATGCCAAGCCAACAAAACTAGCTGATTTTTCCACTTCCATTACGCTCTCGCCCCATGCATTGACCTAAATTCTACCCTTTCACCATGTTGGAGGAGATCAGGTAATCCAAGCTGTTTCAAACTGGTGTGTCGGATCCAAAAAAACATCACATTTTAAGTTTATTCAGGTAACAATTGTGAAAAATGTTATGACCCATTTCAGCATTATAATTCAATGCCTCTTTTTAAAGTCGCAAGATAAAGAGTATCATACTCACCTTCTGCAGCGAATTCCAGTATAACATCCAAATAATCAATATCATAAGGACCAACCCACTACAGGAGCTAATATTGATGAGATATACCAAGCAATGGGACATCCCACCCAATAAACTGTGTTGACCTTTGAGTCAAGAGATTAGCATATATGGTGAAAGTAGCAAATAATACGTACTGCCAGTGAGAATTGTTCCATAATTGTTCTGGTCACTACATTACAGGAAAGATGTGATTGCTCTAGAGGGGGTGCAGAGGAGATTTATGAGGATGTTTCCAGGGCTGGAGAATTTTAGCTCTGAGGAAAGATTGGATAGGCTGGGGTTGTTTTCTTTCGAACAGAGGAGACTGAGGGGGAAGTATAATTGAAGTGTATAAAATTATAAGGAACCTAGACAGAGTGGATAGAAAGGACCTATTTCCCTTAGCAGAGAGGTCAATAACCAGGGGCCATAGATTTAAAGTAATTGGTAGAAGGATTAGAGGGGAGTTGAGGAGAAATTTTTTCACCCAGAGGGTGGTGGGGGTCTGGAACTCACTGCCTGAATGGGCGGTAGAGGCAGAAACCCTCAACTCATTTAAAAAGTACTTGGATGTGCACTTGAAGTGTCGTAACCTACAAGGCTACGGACCAAGAGCTGGAAAGTGGGATTAGACTGGATAGCTCTTTTTCGGTCGGCACAGACACGATGGGTCGAATGGCCTCCTTCTGTGCTGTAAATTTCTATTGATTCTATAAGCTAAATTCACAACACCAGGAAGACAATTTGTTTTTGGAACGAACACCCGTTTTTGTTTGTTCAATCAATTTATACAATATTATCATTTATATATACTAATGTTGCTACCAATCTCAAAGCAGCAAGTTAGCGGAATATTGCAGATTAAGACTGTATTGACTAATTTAATAGAAAAGCAATGGCTTGGAAATTCCTGTTGTCTCACTCCGCTGGAGTAACTGCTGCCTTGTCCAAAGCCAGAGATCCTGTCCCAAATTCCGAGGACGTAGGCATTTGCATAGCAATGGCAGCTGGCACCTGCAAGGGAGCACCAGCGGTGGCTGTTCCAGCCCAAGCTGATTCGTTCTGAAGCAGACTGGAGTTCTCTGGAGGCCCAAGTAGGCTAAACTTCTAAACTCTTCAACTCCCACTGGAGCCGTTCCATCCAGAGAAAGTAATTAATCTCCTCTGGGATCGATTACTTTATTCTAGAAGGCCTCAAAGTGACTCATGTCAGATCTCAACTGGCGTGTGGGTTTCACTGAGACCTTTCAAGGACATAAGGGAAGAAGTTTCTAGGAAAGGTCGGGAACTCCCCCCAATAGGCTCCCATGATGTAGAGGGAGCCAGCTGAAGACCCACCCATGTCCGCTGACTGGAATTTAAAGATCGGGTCCAAATGGGATGGAAGCCCGGCAAAGCTGGGATCTAGCCTATATTCTCAGCCCCCTTCTGCACGTGAATGCGATTAATACCCTCTCCAGCCCAAGGAATTTTGGGGCCAATATTCCTGAGTATGCAAAAAATAAAAACTCATCATGAGATGGCTGCCGGGAGCCATGGCCCACCTCTCTTTTTCCACTGATACTAAGAGAGCCTGTGAGGGATGAGGGCATCCCTGGCATCCAGGGCAGCAATGTGCTCGGCTGGTTTGGCAATGGGTGCACCATCATCATATTCCTCCTCCTCATCCTCCTCCTCATCCTCTTCCTCTTGTTCAATGTTATCACCAACAGAGGATGATTAACGAGCGCCTTCGTCCTCCTCTATCTGTAAACCTCACTGCTGCGCTATGTTGTGCAGAACGCAGCGCACCCCGATTATTCTGGAGATCCTCGCTGGTGAGTACTGAAGGGCACCTTCAGGCCTATCCAGGCACCTGAAGCGTATCTTCAACATGCCTGTGGCTTGTTCAGTGACACACCTGGTGATCATGTGGCTCTGGTTGTATCGCTCTCATGCCTCGTTGGTGGGGTTCCTCATAGGTGTCATGAGCCAAGTTTGCAGCGGATATCCCTTGTCTCCAACAAACCAGCCCTTAAGTCTGTCTCTTGTTTGGAGGAGGTCTGGAATGTTGGACTGGTGCAGAATGAACGCATCGTGCCAGCTGCCAGGAAATCTGGCGCACACCTGCATAAATCGCTTCTTGTGGTTGCACACCAACTGTGCCTTGGCGGAGTGATAGCCCTTTTGGTTTTTGAAGATTCCTGGCCCATGTGTTGGTCCTCGTATTGCCACATGTGTGCAGTCGATTGCATCCTGCACCCGTGGGAAGCCAGGCAGAGAAGCAAAACCCACTGCCCACTCATCATGGCTGTTGTCGTTGTGGGGAAAGTTCATGTAATGGGACGCTCCGGCAAACAACCCATCCGTCACCTGCCTTATACCCTTATGATTGACTTCCCCTTGGAAATCTCACCAGTGACACCCTGGAAGGATCCGGAGGCAAAGAAATCGAGGGCAGTGATTACTTTTACTGCGACGGGCAATGCGTGGCCACCAGGTCAAGTCGGGAGCAGCTCTTCCTCAAGGAGGCTGTAGATATCTGCGACCACCTGCCGACTCAATCTGAGCCGGCGTAGACACTGCTCCTCAGAGAGGTCCAGGAAGCTCAGCCTCTGCCTGTCTACCCTCTCATGTGGGTAGTGCCTCCTGTGACTTTAGCCCCTCTGTTGCTCCTCTCTCTGCTGTTCTCCAGGTTCTTGTTGTGCACCTCTCTTTCTTGTGCACGGCAGATCCCAATACAGCACGGCATGGCTGCTGCAGATGGTCATTTTCCTCCTCCTCCTCAGATGTCCTCTGGAATACATCCATTGCGTTCCCCATCCTGACCATGTCAGTTTGAGAGGCTCCAAAGTTTTGCTAAAGATGTCTCAACACAAGAACTGTCAGTCTCAGCAAAGAACACACAGTCTCAATGCAAGAACGCTCAGCCAAACATTTGCCTGAGAGAACTGAGAGACCAGCTGCAAAACCTCACCTTTAATTGAGATGGGTCAATCACAGGTTCAAAGGCCCAAATCTGGCTGAATTGGCTGAATCTCACCTCTGTTTCACTGGCGAGATTCAGAAGCCCCAGAAAACCCATGCAGGAGACGTTAAATTTGTTTCTGTTTAAGAATCAATTAAAAAATACCTGCCTCAACTACCTCAGCGATCTTAATTGACGCACTAAGTACCTGCCCGCTGGCAATAATTGGGGACGCGACTTCCGGGTTTCGGCTGCACGCACGCATTCAAATCTGCCCACGTTAAACCCGGAAGTGGGCACGTCGGTGCCGGGTTACGGTCTCGCTACAAAATCAAGGATTTTCACTACCCACCTGCCCCCAAACTGTTTTGGAGGGTTAAAATTCCCCTCATACAATCAGACATGTTGACAAACAAGGCCAAGGATTCTTGTGTATCCTTCAGAGAAACACTGTCCATGGTCCTAATTGTAAGTGGCACCCTTGCAACAGACAGTAGTGAGTGTGTTTGGAATAAATGCTTATTAAGCTGCTGTGTGGACGGAATTGCTCTCGAGACTGCAGTCAGCTGATTATGTAAAAAATAAATCTCATCATTTCTCTTCTTCCACCCGATCTTGTACTCAGCACAAATCGCCCTTAAAATGCCATCTGAGCAGCGATGAAGTCCTTTGCAATATAGCCAAGCGTAGGCGGCAAAATGGAAACCCTTAGTTCCTAATGCTCCCATGACCCTGGCAGAACTCCAAACCATTATAGAGATAACATCAATATGCCATTAGGAAAAAAAAAGGAAAGATTGTTGGTTGTTAATCATCCTGCCAGCTTCGTTTCAATCTTTGTTTTAGTCACATTCTTCCAGCACAGACAAACCATTGTAGAACGCTAACATTTAATTAAATTTTAGTGGCTTGTACAAAACACGAAGAACATTTTAAGTTTATGTTCTAATTCTTCGTTAATATGTTAAGCAAAGTACTTTTCAGACCTGATCCAGACAACTGTAGAGTCCTATTATACGTGCTGTGCAGTAGAAGGTCCAATAGTCAGTGTCAGCTGTGGTTCAGTGGCAGTGCTCTTGTCTCTGAGTCAGAAGGTTGTAGGTTTAAGACCCACTCCAGAGACCTGAGCACATAATGCTGGGCTGACACTCCAGCGCAGTACTGAGGGAGCACTGCACTGTCAGAGGTGCCATCTTTTGATTGAGATGTTAAACTGAGGCCCCATCTGCCCTCTCAGTTGGACGAAAAAGTTCCCACGACATTATTTCAAAGATGAGCAGGGGAGTTCTCCCCAGTGTTCTGGCCAATATTTATCCCTCAACCAACATTGCTAAAACAGATTACCTGGTCATTTATTTCATTGTTGTTTGTGGAACCTTGCTGTGTGCAAATTGGCCGCCATGTTTCCAACAACAGTGACAACACTTCAGAAAGTACTTAATTAGTTGTAAAGCGCTTTGGAACATCATTTTCCTCTTTTCTTTAGCACAAGCTTTTGTCAGAGCCCAAAGCAAAGTGCCCAGAGCAATTTCTGTAAATGAATTTGAAAAATGCAAAACATTGAATCAAGTTACGTTGATGATCTAATTGATTATTAATTATTGCTACACGGTGCTGATAACATGGAGGTTTGTTTGAACCTCCTCATCTTTGAGTAACCTGGGCTGTAAACAATTTAGTATTGCTCTGGGGCTTGGCATTGACTACCTTAAGCTACTGGTATTATATTAGTAAACAATTTTACAACACCAAGTTATAGTCCAGCAATTTTATTTTAAATTCACATGCTTTCGGAGGCTTCCTCCTTCGTCAGGTGAACGATGTGAAAATGAAATCCTCGAAATGAAATCGCATTTATAATTCACAGAACAATGCTTGGTGATTACAGACAGTTTTTTCAACTGCCCGTTGCCAAGGCAATCAGTGTGCAGACAGACAGGTGTTACCTACCAGCCTTGTGGATCAGGTAGCCAGTGTCTTAACATCTCGTAGTGAGATGTTAAGACACTGGCTACCTGATCCACAAGGCTGTGGAGCCAAGGAAAACCCTGGCATAAAGTTGTTGGATTCGGCAAAGCTGATGGCTGGAAAAACCTGGTGAAAAAAATGGGCCTTCCTGTTATCTGGCCTCGGCGAATTTGCTTTGGGGGTTGCCATCAGTGCACAAGGCCTGTGGGTGAGGAACTGGCTGCCCCTCACGCCACTGAGAACAATATAAAATCAGCTCTAGACTGTGGTTTCCTTTTGAAGTTAACTATGACTCTGGTTATTGCAATGACTTTTATTGCAGCGGTAGTGCTTTGGTGACAGTGAGCTATTAGTGATGCTGACAATTCATGTTTTTTTTTTGCTTGATCAGTAGTTGGCATTTCCTTCAAAGTTACAGGGTTACCCTACCCAGCGCACAAGCTGATTGCTTCTAAGTCACCTTGTTTGCTTGCAGTTGTGTGAACGCAGTTAGCTGCGATATTCACAACTGCTTTATACGTAACCAAGGAATAATATAGATAGGTTAATATGATTTGAATTGGCAATGAAATGATGAGTTCACCTTGCACATTTGCACATAAAGCAAGTAAATCACCTTGAGACGTGCTGACTGGTGAGTGCCCATGTGGAAAGATTTCTCCTGTTAATATGTTATAATACAGCAAATTGCATGGACAATTGCTGGTAATTATTCCTTTCTCCAGCCCAATCGCCCCTTTGCTAAGAGAAAATAATCAAAAATGTTTCTCAGTTGACCCATGGTCCATTTTGCAGTTTTGCTGGTACACTTGAAGTTTAGTCACGAATAAAGATTGCATTGATTATTTTACATACATCTGAGTAGTCGTGTCCAAATTGACAGGCCTTAACCCAAATTACATTTAGAGGCACAGTGCTGGTTTGGCCCATTCATGTACCTGAAACTAACTGCCAATGGATATTTGATGCTCTTGTTTTCCTCAATCATCGTCTTGTTACCATGACAGTGTTCTGCTTTCTCAAGTGGTTTCTGCCTAGTTGTCGCTTCTAGAAGCACTGTTACTGGTCAACTTTAGTTAAGTGATCCAATTCTAGTTGAAATAAAAATTACCTAGTGACTACTGCTCAGCTATTTAAATAAAAATGATCCAGTGACTGCAACTCAAATGGCCACTTTATCCTAGTGGGTTTCAGTTACCTTGGAGTTAAGAGATGCAACAATCTCCAGTCAGAGTAACTCGATGCTGGTGATCCCATGGACAGCGTCTGTTCAGATTCTAATTAAGTCATTAACTAGCCAATGTGCAGTGATTACTTTTTCCTTTGCGAATGTCAGCACATTTGTCGAGTTTTTACATTAAAAATCAAACGGCGTGAGTTATGGATTGACATGAAAATGTTATCAGCTATATCTCTATATCAATTTCAGAAGAGTTTGAGACCCTGTTGACTTGTCTGAGGTGTGTATGGGAATCAATCAGGGACAGTTCCAATTAAATTCAGGGTTAGAATATTGGTTCAAAACATTAACAAACTATATTCAATCAATGTATATTACAAATAAGTAGTTTGACTATAATCCCGAACACTTCTTGGCCACAATGACATGATAACTTACCTTGCAGGACTTTCCCCCAGGTTAAAGAAAGAAAGAACAAAGACTTGCATTTATATAGAGCCTATCACGACCTCAGGATGTCCCAAAGCACTTCACAGCCAATGAATAAGTATTGAAGTGTAGTCACTATTGTAATGTAGAAAACGCAGCAGCCAATTTGCACACAGCAATGTACCACAAACTGCAATGTGATTAAAACAGAATATCTGGTCATTGTGATGTTGGTTGAGGGATAAATACTGGCCAGGACACTGGGGAGAACTCACCTGCTCTTCTTCAAAATAGTGCCATGGGATCTTTTACATCCACCTTGAAGGGCAGACAGGGCCTCAGTTTAATGTCTCATCCAACACTGTGCTCTGACAGTGCAGCACTCCCTCAGTACTACACTGGAGTGTCAGCCTAGATTTTGTGCTTAAGTCTCTGGAGTGGGATTTGAAATCACAGCCTTCTGACTCAGTAGGTGAGAGTGCTACCCACTGACCCAAGGCTGACCCCATCATCCCTTGAGTTTCATAGAATCATAGAAAGGTTACAGCATAGAAGGAGGCCATTTGGCCCATCGAGTCCGTGCCGGCTCTATGCAAGAGCAATCCAGCTAGTCCCACTCCCCCGCCCTATCTCTTCATTTGAAGTGAAGGATTTTCTTGGTAGCCTGTCAAACAGTGACACAATGGCTTGGATTCTTTAAGACTTTGACACAGTTTTGGAGCATTATCTAGCGAGCTGGGTGCGGGAAATGGAGGAAGGAGCTGTTCTGCTAGCTTCTCAGCCTCCGTTACCAATTTTGGGACTTCCCACTGCAAGTGACGGTAGATGCTGAATACTTCTGCCATGTTTGACCAAGTGTATTCAATTAAAGATTAATTATGGAATACGTTAATCAATCACCTGACGAAGGAGATAAGCTCCGAAAGCTTGTGATTTTCAACTAAAACTGTTGGACTATAACCTGGTGTTGTAAGATTGTCCACCCCAGTCCATCACCGGCATCTCCACATCAATGTTCTATCTGTCATTAACCGAGTGACACCAGGGCCCCAATTTTAACTTGGGGGGGGGGCGCCAGTTGTCGGCGGGTGAGTTTTAACATCAGTTCAAAACACACCCACTGCAACAAAAAAGCCTGAGGTATTTTAATTCCTGCTCTTCCTGGCCCCACAAGGAAATAAAAATGTTTTAAACTTACCTTTTCTGACTTCTTCTGGCACTGATCCATTTCCACGCTGGATTGGCCTGATGGGAAACTCACTATCACTTCCTGCTCAGGCCTCCCGGTAAAAATTGCAGTCAGGTCCCGATGACATCATTGGGACCCGACACGCGTATGTTAAAATGGATCCTGCCAACTTTGGGCGGGTGTCCTTGCTGCCTGCTTAGTGGCGCAGGTTAAAATAGCGGCAGGTCAGCTCTCAGGTAAGTGATCTGAGCGATTTTAACTGCCCACCCGCCCTGGTTTCCGCTGGGCAGGTAGAGTTAAAATTGGCACGCCCCCTCCCCGTTTAAGTGTTAGGAACCATTGCATTGCTAAAGAGGTAATGGGTGATTTAAATTTAAAATGGCCTGCAAGCTGAATGCATTGGATCGTAGGCCCAACGTGCACCAAATTTGAACATTTTTTTAAAAGTTGGAATTTTTCGTCAACTGCCCCAGAGCCACAATCTGCTGCTGCAGATGCCAAAGGTGGGGTCCCTGGCCAGAAATACCGGCCTGCGTCCAATATAATAAGGAGCCTGACCCTGGAAGTTCCTCCAGGATGAGGTCAAAGTGCAGTGGGCAGGGGTAAAATCTGCCCTGCCATTGATCTGACTGGATTCCCACCGGATTCAAATATCCAGGCTAATTTACATTATTGATCAGGTACCTTAGGTATCCTAACTCGCACCAAGTCCCGTTCACCCATCACCCCCGTACTCCCTGTACGCAACACTTCAATTTTAAAATTTTCATCCTTGTTTTCAAATCCCTCCATGGCCTCACCAATCCTTATCTCTGTAGCCTCCTCCAGCTCTACAACCATCCGATATCTCTGCGCTCCTCCAATTCTTGCCTCTTGCGCATCCCCGATTTTCATCGCCCCACCATTGACGGCCGTGCCTTCAGCTGCGTAGGCCCTAAGTTCCAGAATTACCTCCATGAACCTCTCTGCTTCTCTACCTCCATCTCCTCCTTTAAGATGCTCCTTAAAACCTATCTCTTTGACCAAGCATTTGGTCACCTATCCTAATATCTCCTTACGTGGTTCAGTGTCAAATTTTGTTTGATAACACTCCTGTGAAGCACTTTGGGACATTTTGCAACGTTAAAGGTGCTAAATAAATGCAAGTTGTTGTTAGGCAGTACAAAGAAGGTTCACTCGGTTAATGCCGGGGATGAGGGGGCGGACAAAAGAGGAGAGATTGAGTAGATTGGGACTCTACTCATTGGAGTTCAGAAGAATGAGAGGCGATCTTATTGAAACATATAAGATTGTGAAGGGGCTTGATCGGGTGGATGCGGTAAAGATATTCCCAAGGATGGGTGAAACTAGAACTAGGGGGCATAATCTTAGAATAAGGGGCTGCTCTTTCAAAACTGAGATGAGGAGAAACTTCTTCACTCAGAGGGTAGTAGGTCTGTGGAATTTGCTGCCCCAGGAAGCTGTGGAAGCTACATCATTAAATAAATTTAAAACAGAAATCGACAGTTTCCTAGAAGTAAAGGGAATTAGGGGTTACGGGGAGCGGGCAGGAAATTGGACATGAATTTAGATTTGAGGTTAGGATCAGATCAGCCGTGATCTTATTGAATGGCGGAGCAGGCTCGAGGGGCCGATTGGCCTACTCCTGCTCCTATTTCTTATGTTCTTATGTTAGTACAACACTGAATTTGTAATAGTACAAAGTATGACTTTAATGAACCAGTCGAGATGGGATTACCACATCAGGCCAAGCCAGTGAGCTGAACGTTTGTAATTGAAAAGTGTTTGCAAACCTTATTGAATATAGGTGGAGGGAGAATCTCACAGTCCATCTTTCTCAACAGAGTTATTGACTTTGTCTATTCAGCAATGTAGATAGAAGGCCATTTGTCTGCTGCTGCAATGATTTTAGTCTTTCAGATGGGGAATTAATCATTCTGAGGAGAGTAACTCACCAGAAAAGAGAACAACATTTTGGGATGTTTCTCCAAGGCTTCGATGTAAGAACAGGAAGGTTCTGGAACTGAAAAGTGTGAGTTCCATTGCATTACTGAAATACAAGGGTATTGGAACCTGAAAGAATCAAGAGTTGATTCTGCTATAATTTTACCCAAAATACAATGCTTACTTTTGGAAAAGAAAATTGGACAGGGTGCAAAAGAGGCTCCTGACCCACTGCTACCCATTTTCCACCCAACGGGAACAATTTAAATCTACCCCTGGTGCAATATTTTGGAATTTTTTTCCAATTCTTCCACACAAAAGATTTGAAAAAAGAATTGCTTTTGATGATGGGTGTTTAAAAGCTTAGAGTGTTCACACAAGTTAAATAAAAGAGGCTTCATAGAACCATACAGCACAGGAGGCCATTCGGCCCATTGTGTCTGTGCCGGCTCTTTGAAGAGTTATCCAATAAGTCCCACTCCCCTGCTCTTTCCCCATATCCCTACAAATTTCTCTTTTTCAGGTATATATCCAATTCGCTTTCAGATGTTGCTACTCAATCTGCTTCCACCACCTTTTCAAGACAGTATATTACAGATCATAACAACTCACTGCTTAAAAAACTTCTCCTCATCTCCCCTCTGTCGTTTTTGCCAACTATCCTAAATCTGTGTCCTCTGGTTGCCGACCCTCCTGCCAGTGGAAACAGTTTCTCCTTATTTACTCTATCAAACCTGATTTTGAACACCTCTATTAAATCTCCCCTTAACCTTCTCTTCTCAAAGGAGAACAATCCTAGCTTCTCGAGTCTCTCCACATAACTGAAGTCCCTCATCCCTTGTATCATTCTGGTAAATCTCCTCTGCACCCTCTCCAAGGCCTTGACATCTCTGAGACTGTAGGTGATTAGGACACTAATGAACAAGCAATGTTGTCGTTTCCCCATCAGTCCATTGTGTTCTGCCCTTGTTGTTTCCCCATAGATTGTAAATAATCAGCAATTCGTTAGCTGTCCTCAGCAATCCAAAAACACCTCACAGTCGTTGTGTCGGCAAGTCTTTGGGAGCAAAATTGGATCTCGTTGCACCTGTATTTTGGGGACAAAACTGGGACAAAAAGCATCAATTTCGAGGGGCTATGTGCCATACCCAAACTTCGTCGAAGTACATCTGACGCCCCATTGGGTCAAGCAATATTTAGGCATCCCTGGTGGCCGCTTCACACACAAGTTAGGCCTCTTGCTTATGCTAATGAGGGGCCTAATGCCTGCTTCATGACCCCATTGCAAAATTCTGCAGCACTGAGTGGAGCAGACGCCAGTCATATTCTGCTCAGTTTTTCAGGTCTTCTGTGGCCTAAGCAGAGCTCCTGAATAAAACGTTGTTTTTCACTGTTAACTTACCTTAATGTGGAGCCAGGAGGAGTAGGGGTCTGATGATTTCGTTTTTTTTGCCTTGGCCTGCCCCAGTCCTGTTTATATCTATGTACAAATTAAAATGCCGATACCACCCCTGACCTCCCATATATTATTCTAGAACTTCAGTTCTGGACCAATTTCAGCACCAAAAGCTTCGCTTCAAATGCATTTGACTGACCCACCATGAGCACCACCACAGGAGGTCTACTAGTCCATAGGAACAGCAGTAGGCCAATCAGCCCCTGCAGCCTGTTCCACCATTAAATTAGATCATGACTGACACTCCCCCAAATTAATGTTCAAATGAACTGTTCGTCTGCTTGAGATGAGCACTTCCACCATTACTAATGCTAGGGTGCAAAAATAGGCAGACTTCCAGTGGGGTGGGACTTCTGCCCATTTTCTGCTACCAGACGTCCTATTACTGCCGCAAAATTGAGCAGACCATGATGGAACATCCAGGCTCTGCCTCCTTCCGTCAGGTCTGCTCACTTCTACCTCTGATATCAAAGCCAGATATTTTGACCCAAACTCTGCCCCTCTGCTCCCCGCACAGGAAAGCCTTGGAAATCTTAAGGAAATATTAAAGAGGTGAAGACCTAGCCATCAAGGCTCTCACCCCTTTTTTCCAGACCCTTGTGTATGAGGAATGTTCAGCTCACCAGTTGCAAGGACCAGGAAAGGTGGCCTTATAATCAACGTGCAACAACCCATATATTTGTGCTCTAGATTCAGTTGTATTATGGATTTGAAAATGGCCTCCGGCCTCCATGACAGCATTGGGTCGCCCTTATTTGACTCTGTGGAGTTTCAAGTTTTTCAAGATTCTATTCCAAGATGGTCCAGACCTTTTAAAATTGAACTACGCCTTTTATACAAGAACAAAAAAAAATCTTCACAGTTTCCCAGATGTAACCGACAAATTTGTTCTTTTTTAGAAAAATCAGATAGTCATTCATGTGTGACTTTGTTATTGCTTTCTGCTTAGTGGCCTTGACTACATTTCAAGAAAACCAATTAATAGAACTGAAGTGGTTCAATCAGCTCCTGTGTACCACTTCAAATAATAGAAAGGACAGGAAGAGAGAGTTTAACGTTACACTGAGTCATATCCTTCTTTGTATGGCTACATGCAGTTACCTGGTTTATATGTGGAGCTGCAAAAGGCCAGACTCAAACCAATTGACACCATTGTTCCATTGAAGTGCTCCTTTCCAGTCAGCATGGACTACTTAGGTGTTTGAAAGGAGCTTAATTACATATAATTTCTTTATACTATTGTGTCCTTATCATTCCTTCTGGCATCTTTTCCTTCAGTTGGTTATCTGAAATATTGGAATATGATCTTGGTAATTATACACAAATAGAATATAAACACACTTTCGTGGGAGCAGAAAAATGTTTCAGGTGCTCTAGGCTTCACCGGGGTAAGTTTTCAACTTGCTGCCCAGTTGTGAAGCTGACGTTGCAGATCAGCCACCCGTTATAGACATTTTCTTTGGGGGGCAGGGGGGAGAAAACAGTTGTCCTACCTGCTGCGGAGCTCCTTTGAAGCTTCTTCCTACGTTGCCCTCAGGCTCTAATTTGAGGAGGATCTCAGCACAAGCCCCACTCAGTTTTCTACAGATTCGTCCATGGGGCACCCCATGGACGAATCTGTAGAAAACTGAAGCAGCCATCTCATTACCTTAGCAATGCTGGAACAAGTCCAGGTCCATCCATTTGGAAAAGCCTCGTAAATCCCAGGGGAAGGTAGAAGGAGCAGAGACCTGAGGTAGTGGATCTCTGCAATTTAATTCTTTGTATATCCTCTGAATTTTACAACATGGATTATTGTAGGTGGTCTTTTTTTTTATTCGTTCATGGGATGTGGGCGTTGCTGGCAAGGCCAGCATTTATTGCCCATCCCTAATTGCCCTTGAGAAGGTGGTGGTGAGCCGCCTTCTTGAACTGCTGCAGTCCGTGTGGTGAAGGTTCTCCCACAGTGCTGTTAGGAAGGGAGTTCCAGGATTTTGACCCAGCGACGATGAAGGAACGGCGATATATTTCCAAGTCGGGATGGTGTGTGAGTTGGAGGGGAATGTGCAGGTGGTGTTGTTCCCATGTACCTGCTGCCCTTGTCCTTCTAGGTGGTAGAGGTCGCGGGTTTGGGAGGTGCTGTCGAAGAAGCCTTGGCAAGTTGTTGCAGTACATCCTGTGGATGGTACACACTGCAGCCACTGTGCGCCGGTGGTGAAGGGAGTGAATGTTTAGGGTGGTGGATGGGGTGCCAATCAAGCGGGCTGCTTTGTCCTGGATTGTGTCGAGCCTCTTGAGTGTTGCTGGAGCTGCACTCATCCAGGCAAGTGGAGAGTATTCCATCACACTCCTGACTTGTGCCTTGTAGATGGTGGAAAGGCTTTGGGGAGTCAGGAGGTGAGTCACTCGCCGCAGAATACCCAGCCTCTGACCTGCCCCTTTTATTTCAAGAACCAGAAGAGCTAGACTTGTGAAAATAAAGACAACATAAAGTTAGGAAGCTCTAAAGCAACCAGTAGCCCTAGTTCGGAACCCTGGCAATCAGCCCCTCAAAGCCCAAACAACTTACTCCTATGCAGGTGTTAGTGGGTCTGGATATTTAGAGAAGGTTGTTGCCTCATTGTTGGATAAATCCTCAATCAAAGCACTAGGATCTGTTAATATCAGCAACTTTTGTATGCAATCTAATGGGAACGTGGAAATAAATTTTATATGTAACTCTCCACGCTCCACGGTAAATATCTATGTGGCTCATGAAGGCAAACATTTGGGCAGCCCTGCTCTAATTGATATTTGAAGTTAAGTCATGAATTTGAGTGTAAAGAATGCATTTGATTTTGCTAAAAATGGTGAGCAGAAGAAGTATTTCCCCTAAATAATTTGGAGAAACTATTAAGAACTGGATGGATGCAGCAGAGCCACTGGGAGTGGAGGAGGTGTGGGCTAGTGCTTGGGGTGAGAATCCCCTATCGGTCGGCGGAGTGGCCTCCACCCCTGGGGTCTTCCTTCCTTTCTTCCGCCACATCCTCGAACTATGGCAACCCTCTCTGCTTTGCCAGCTTTCTCATGCTTCCCTCCCCCTCTGCTATTCTCCTGTAACCATTCACAGCTCCTCTGGACCCATCTTTTGTTTCTATACTTGTCCCATTATCATCTCCTTTTACTTTGCACCATCTTCCCTTTTATCATTTAATGACTCCTGCCCTCCACCCTATCACTAGCCTGTCTCCTTTGTTCTTTCCATGCTCCTTTTTTCTGTAGCTCTGTACTTGCTTTAAAGCTGTTCATCTCCAATATCTTCCAGTTCTGAAGAGAGATGATTGACCTGAAACGTAACTCTGCTTCTCTCTCGGCAGATGCTGCCTGACCTGCTGAGTGTTTCGAGCATTTTCTGATTTTATTTCAGATTTCCAGCATCCCCGGTATTTTGCTTTTGTTGGAGAAACTATTTGTCTGCTTGCATATCTTTTCCAAGAAATCGCAGTCAAAACAATCGCAGATGGACTTGTCAAGACTGGCAGCTCTGTAAGAATATTCTTTGGTGTTGCCTGTGTGAAGCTGGTTTTTACTCTCTACCAGTTCGATCAGTGTCACTTTCTTCATCATTTTCTGCATCATCAGGTTCAAATGTGCCAGAGGAAAGTTTATATTCTGCCTCTTCTACTTTTTCTGAGCTATCTTCCTTTTCACTTATAACTTCAACTACTCTTAATCTGTTTTGGGTAGAAATCTCCTCTGTACCATTCACTTCTGTCACTGCTGTGTTGGTACTTCAAAATATTGAGGATTATTAAGATTACTGGGACATATTTTCTGGTCAGCGACATCAAAGCTAGCTTGGAATGAGCATGCGGGAAATGGGAAACCAGGCAAGGGATCTGTTGGCCGGATCTCGGCTCCGATAGTGCAGCATTTGATCTTTCAGTTTATGCTGGCCTAAAGTGCTGATTTTTTTTTATTCGTTCATGGGATGTGGGCACCGCTGGCAAGGTCAGCATTTATTGCCCATCCCTAATTGACTTTGAGAAGGTGGTGGTGAGCTGCCTTCTTGAACCACTGCAGTCCGTGTGGTGAAGGTTCTCCCGCAGTGCTGTTAGGAAGGGAGTTCCAGGATTTTGACCCAGAGACGATGAAGGAACGGCGATATATTTCCAAGTCAGGATGGTGTGTGACTTGGAGGGGAACGTGCAGGTAGTGTTGTTCCCATGTGCCTGCTGCTCTTGTCCTTCTAGGTGGTAGAGGTCGCGGGTTTGGGAGGTGCTGTCGAAGAAGCCTTGGCGAGTTGCTGCAGTGCATCCTGTGGATGGTACACACTGCACCCACAGTGCGCCGGTGGTGAAGGGAGTGAATGTTTAGGGTGGTGGATGGGGTGCCAATCAAGCGGGCTGCTTTGTCCTGGATGGTGTCGAGCTTACAACAACAATAACAACTTGCATTTATACAGTGCCTTTAACGTAGTAAAACGTCCCAAAGCACTTCATAGGAGCGATTTTCAAACAAAGTTTCACACCGAGTTACATAAGAAGATATTAGGACGGGTGAGGTAGGTTTTAGGGAGTGTCTTCAAGGAGGAGAGAGAGGCAGAGAGGTTTAGGGAGGGAATTCCAGAGCTTAGGGCCTAGGCAGCTGAAGGCACGGCCGCCAATGTTGGAGTGATTAAAATCGGGGATGAGCAAGAGGCAAGAATTGGAGGAGTGCAGAGATCTCGGAGGGTTGTAGGGCTGGAGGAGGTTACAGAGATGGGGAGGGGCGAGGCTATGGAGTGATTTGAAAACAAGGATAAGAATTTAAAAATTGAGGCATTCCTGGACCGGGAGCCAATGTAGGTCAGTGAGCACAGGGGTAATGGGTGAACAGGACTTGTTATGAGTTAGGATACGGGCAGCAGATTTTTGGATGAGCTCATGTTTAGATATTATAATGTGCGTTAATAGATGTTAATTGTGTCTAGCGCAATATCCCATCCTTTTAAACTGGATTTTAATGTGTGCTGGGCCTGACCATCTGGAATGGGAAAATAAGCAAGATTTAGAAAGTTTCTATTGCAAGGCTCAGTCCAGCCTGGGAACGTGCTTGAATATATAACAAGGCTGAACCAGGAAGATCTGTCGGGGCTGGCCATTGCCTGTATATGTGAGCACAAAGTTTGCAATGGTGTAGCCCTACAGCCCCATTCGAAAATAGTTTCCATAACTATGCTAATTGAATTTTTACCATCTTGTTTACTGCACCTTTTGATAAAACTTTTTTGTCAAGTACTGCTTTTTTTGCATATTGTTTTAAGAGCAGTCCACTTGATTAGCACTCCTGCCGCTGAATTCAATATCCACCCTCTTCAGGGCACCATGGCTGTAGTATGGTCAGGATGTGGAATTCTCTGCCAACGGCAGAGTCCATAAATTCTTTTCAAAGGGAATTAGATATTTGCTTGAAGGAGAAGAATATTAAAGGATATGGGGAGCGAACTGGAGAGTGGAATTAGACTAGGTGACTCATGTGGAGATAAACACCAGCGCAGATTTTATGGGTCAAAGGGCCTGTTTCTGTGTTTTAACTTTAGTAGTATGTACTATTTACAAGACACACAAAAATTCACCAATTTTACTTTGATAGCACCACCCAGCCCTGCAACCTCTACCATAAAGAGGGACAAGAGCAACAAGATCACCTGATCATCTCCAAGGTCCCCTCCAAGTCGCACACAATTCTGACTCGCACATGTACCACAGTTTCTTCATCGTCGCTGGGGCAAAATCCTTGGAATTTCACACCTATCACCATAATGGGATCACCATCATCATAAGGACTGTAACAATGCAAGGTGAAGGCCCATCTCCACCCACCCAGCTCGCTGGATTCATTTAAGACGCCCGAGGCTCAATATCGGGTGGGCCTCAGGCCTACCCATTCTCGTGCAGGGATAGTTCCCTATGCCCAGTTTGATGGGGTCAATGGCCCTGTTTCTGTGCTTTAACATGCTATGATTTTATGATTGTCTTACCGTTGAGTCTTTCTGTTTTAAGTCATACAGCTTTTCCTGCACCTCCTTCAAGATCTTCACAATAATGGACTGCAGTATCAGAATTCGCATTATGTGTTAGCATGCTTGCCATCTCTAACATGTTTGGAGGGCTTCATCCTGCACTAAAAAGATCCCATTATTTCTCCATTTATCGTTCACCAGTATCTGCAAAGTCTCATGGAAAAAAACTGCCTTTGGAAAACTGCCACTCAGCCATATTGTTACTTGTGTTACCTCCTTTAATGATCGATCGTTTTTACCAGTTAAGTTATCATTATTAGCTGCTCGAGAATTGTTACTGAATCACTATTATAATTATCATGTTTACTTTTTTTGCCATTTCCCCATTGAATTTACATTTGTTGAAATCAGGGTATTCCTGCCACTTGGTTAACATGTCATAACCCTTTTTTGCAAGAAAATATAGCCCATTATTTTCTAACCAAAACCTACTAAAAGGGATCCTTCAATGTGCCAATTTGGCAACCAGTATGTCCCTGCTGTGTGTCTTCTCTCTTCTATTCCCCTCAGAACAACTTGTAAGTGTAAAGGAGCCAAGCCAATACTGTGATTGTCACAAAACCAAATACACAGGAACAAAATAATGCAATGACTTATCACTTCAAACACTGTGGAGACAGATGCCAAAGTTGAGATCTACAGACATCCAATAGCTCAACTTGCGTTTGGACTGTGCATTTCTTAAAGGAGCCTGACTTCTGGAAAAAGTATTTGGCAAAATCTTTCTTTTGCCTAAGAATGGAATAAAGGCCAGAATAGTTATTCATCATTCTCTACATGATGAGGAATTTCAATCAGATTTACTTTATTGTGCCATATCTTTTTAAACAAATGAATTATGGTTTCCTCAACACTTTCTCATTCAAGCAATGGTGAGATCTATCAATCCAATTTTTATATCTCTTCTAGGTTTTCCTCCAGATAGTTTCAAAGGAACATTTTCAGTTTTTAATTTTTTTTAAACAAATGCACAGATTCTTTAATTTTTTACCTTTTTACAATGTGTGATGCATTGTCTACAGTTATAACTTTCAACTGTAAGGATTGATAAAAAAGTTAAAAATAGTCCAATCTCCATCATTCTTCAATGCAACAAACATATCTCACATCAATGACATTTCACTCCAATAGTTGATGCATTTCTTAATTGTCAACATTCCGAAGTGGGAAGAGTAGGGTGAGATTTTTATTAATGTGGCACGGTATTGTCTGCTACACATAACTGCCTCAGAATAATGAATCCTGAAAGGAATTCTAAGTGGGGATGGATGAGATGATTGCAGCATTGCATAGTTACAGAAAAGAAAACACTTGCATTTATATAGCACTTTTCATGACCTCAGGACGTCCCAAAGCGCGTTACAACCAATGAAGTACTTTTGAAGTGAAATCACTGTTGTAATGTAGGAAACATGGCAGCCAATTTGCGCTCAGCAAGGCCCCATAAACAACAATGAAATAAATGACCAGATAAACTGTTTTAATGATGTTGGTTGAGGGATAAATATTGGCCAGGATGAAATCCCCTGTTCTTCTTCGAACTAGTGTCATGGGATCTTTTACGCCCACCTGAGAGGGCAGATGGGGCCCTAGGTTTAAAGTCTCATCTGAAAGACAGAGTAGCACTTCCTCAGTACTGCACTGGAGCGTCAGCCTAGATTTTGTGTTCAAGTCTCTGGAGTGGGACTTGAACCCACAACCTTCTGACTAAGAGGCGAGCAAAGAAAGACCAAGCGAAATTATCTCTGTTTGAACTATTTGGATTTTTAAAAAAGTGCACGTATGACACAAGTTTCAGACCATTATATTGGTTGGAGGCTGACCCTAGAGCCACAGTATTAAAAAAGTGAGTGGCGAGTTGCATAAGGAGAGTTTGATTTCAAACTCCCTGGTGGCTTTCTGAGGGGCAGGAATTGTACCTGGTTTTCCTTGTGGCCTGGTGGTGCAATGTCTCCAATTCTCCTGAGAGTGCTGTCCAGCTGATCAATTCAAAAGTGGCCTGCCTCTGGGTCTCTCGTGCTTTACTGATATTTGTGTCCATCGCCTGGCAGTAGAGGTGAGCAGGTAATTGTCTACCTGGTAGGATAACTTGCTTCCAGCGGGAAGCATCAGCCACTGGGAGCGCATATCGGAAATTCAGGTATACACATAATGACTGGCTGGAAAATCATGTGCAGGCCCGAATTTCTGGTGGCAGGTGAGGCCTCCACTTTGTGCAGACTCACAAAATTACCCCCACTGCCTCTGAATTTCAATTAAACCAGGGCATGAAGCATTTAGCTAAGTGCCTGAGTTGCTCCTTTAAAGTATCCTCCTGACCGCATGTATACAATAAAGTGGCTTAAAATACTTACCGCAATACTGTCCTCTGTACTTCCTCAACTAAGATTAATGCCTATCATTTGCTGTGCTGCTACCTTGTTCTGTAAAATCAGGAGCAATCTCTTTGGATAAAGTTCAAGTACAGTGCAGCCAATTTATTACATTACTTTGTGCCATGTGTGAGTGATGTGAGTGAATTTTACCACGTTCTTAGTGTTGGCATGTTGTGTGCGCCACCTCACCCCAACCTGTAACTTCTCAGAGATTCCCTTGTGGGATGGGTAAGTAAGCTGGCTGGCTGTAGGGTCTCAATTGGTGTTGGTTGGGATTCAGGTGGCTCCCCACCTGACTCCCCAAAGCCTTTCCACCATCTACAAGGCACAAGTCAGGAGTGTGATGGAATACTCTCCACTTGCCTGGATGAGTGCAGCTCCAACAACACTCAAGAAGCTCGACAACATCCAGGACAAAGCAGCCCGCTTGATTGGCACCCCATCCACCACCTTAAACATTCACTCCCTTCACCACCAGCGCACCGTGGCTGCAGTGTGTACCATCCACAGGATGCACTGCAGCAACTCGCCAAGGCTTCTTCAACAGCACCTCCCAAACCCGTGACCTCTATCACCTAGAAGGACAAGGGCAGCAAGCACATGGGAACAACACCACCTGCAGGTTCCCCTCCAAGTCACACACCATCCAGACTTGGAAATATATCGCCGTTCCTTCATCGGCGCTGGGTCAAAATTGTGGAACTCCCTTCCTAACAGCACTGTGGGAGAACCTTCACCACAAGGACTGCAGCGGTTCAAGAAGGCGGCTCACCACCACCTTCTCAAGGGCAATTAGGGATGGGCAATAAATGCTGGCCTTGCCAGCGATGCCCACATCCTATGAATGAATTTTTAAAAAGTACCTCCTTGTACTGGTACTCAAGATATCCCTGCAACTGAAATCAAACACATCTACTGCTGTAATTGCCAGGTCTTGTCTGCTTTCTGGTACATCCAATGTCACTTATACAGGGATGCTGGATGGGTCAGATGTGATACTCTGAGACACAGCGGCCCCCTTTGTGCTTACTCCAAGTGTGCTGCTGATGGGCACTCCTTCAGCACGTCCGCTGATCTGTATGGGAACAGGCCTCAGGGTCTATGAATCCCTGCCTTAAGGTTTTCTCAATCCAATCTCACAGCATGTTGGAGCTCGGTATAACAGCCTGTAGATAGGAACCAAAGACCTCACGGCAGCAGTCTGAGGTTAGGGGCTTAGGGATTGTGCCACCAAGGGCTCCACTGCAGATGCCCCTGGAGTTGCCACACACTCCATGGTAGATGGCAGTGCAGACAATTCTTCATCAATGGTTGTTCATGCATGACTCCTCCATGTTCAAGTGATTCCCGTAGATGTCCCTGTTTAAACGGCAAGCTCCCTTTAGTCAGAATTCCCAGGCACTGTAGTTGAGGAAGGAGCCATGCTGGCTTTCTGACTAGCAGATGCCTGCCCCTTATTTGCCACTATGACTCACTCCTCCTTCCCTGTACATTCACTCGGTGCTGCCCCCTCAAGCTCACTACATCCTCCGGGGTGTGCAGCTTTGCGGGTGCTTGGCAAAGTTGGTGAAAGTGATGCATGGCGTGTGAATTGCTGCCTTGATCTGAGACATTGGCTGTGTTGGCATTTAGTTTTATCAGGCCACCAGAAATAAAATCAAAACACTGTCTTGAAGAACTACCTTCAAACAGTTTTGCATTGTAATATACTGTGTGCATGGGTTTTTTTGGGTGTTGTTGAGTGTCAGTGAGTGAATGGGTGAACAAGACATGACAAGAACAGAAGCGCACCCCGAGCCTGAGGGAGGGCTCCAGCTTCACCCTCCCCTATTCCCTCAATGCTCTTATACCCAATGATATCCAGGATGATCTCCTCAAATTGTGTCAATGGCTTGAAATTCCTGGGAGTACACCCCTTCCGGTCCTGCTATGCTCCTTTTATTCCATGCCATCTTTACCTGCGAGCAGAGTAGTAGTCAGAGCCTATCCTGCCATTCTAAACGACAATGGGTCATGCAGCTAGGTTGTCTCACAAGGATTTCCTGCGTCAAACCCCTTTAAGAACTCTGTCTGCCAACAATTTCAGTTTTAAGTTATTGCTTCTGTTTCTGCCGTGCTGCAGTTTGACCATGCGTGATCGGCATTTAGTGGGCTATTCCCCTCCTGTTAGGACTGTATAGACTGTATAGAATTTTCCATCTTAAAATAAAATAAAAAATCTGAAACATAGATAACACATTGAAGAAAAGTATAACGGGTTTTATTTCATAGCAGTTTTTCCTTATAAGCTCAATAGGTTGTGGAGATTCTGAAATGAAACAGAAATACGGGCAGATGTTTCACCAAGAATTCTAACAAATTCACAGTAGAGTCCAATGAAGAATTACCACCTACAAAATGAACACTTATAGTGCAATCACACAATCTGTTCTAGCATATGCTGAGGGGGTTTTTTTTGAACATGGTTAGAAAGACTCAGAAGTACTAGAGAAAGTAATTAGCAGTCTGTGCCCGGAGTTGGGAAAACATCAGGACGTGTGGGCCTCCTTTCTGCACTCTCTTCGCTCCTTTGAAGTACCTACAACTGAATGATTCAGGCCAACCAACGAACATGCAATCCCTCAACACCCACAGGGGCCACTTAACTGCCCAAACCAAGTGCACATTGAGCTCCTAGCTTGCCTTAAGCCCCCTGCCAAGCAATAAACCCAGTTCTTGCAATGAGTAATACTACCCAAATGCAGGAATCTGCAACTGAAAACGACCCCATGTATGAATCTGCAAGTGTCATATCATCTGTAACAATTTGATAAGTTTCATTTGTTTTTATTATTTGGGTTTCTATTGGTTGTGCCCCTCTAAAAAGGGGGCACTTTTGTTAGATTCTTTGGTTGATTACACTGGGGCAACCCAGTGTCTCCTTAAGGGTTTGACAAGAAAAGGGCAAGTGTCATAGTTCTACATTGTACTATGACCTCAGGAGAGCCTGCAAATTGTCTATACCTCATGAAAAGAAGGCATGTGCAGTTGAGAATTATTAGTGACATTTTGGTGGTAGTTTGGTGGTACATCTAATGGGAGACAACAACTTGCATTTATATAGCGTCTATAATGTAGTAAAACAAGGCGCTTCACTGGAGCGGTATCAAACAAAATTTGACACTGAGCCACATAAGGAGATATTAGGACATGTGACCAAAAGCTTGATCAAAGAGAGAGGTTTTAAGGAACGTATTAAAAGAGGAGAGAGCGGTAGAGAGGCGGAGAGGTTTAGGGAGGGAATTCCAGAGCTCGGGGCCCAGGCAGCTGAAGGCACGGCCGCCAATGATGGAACGATGAAAATTGGGGAGGCGCAAGAGGCTAGAATTAGAGGAGCGCAGAGATCTTGGTGGGTTGTAGGGCTGGAGGAGGTTACAGAGATAGGGAGGGGTGAGGCCATGGAGGGATTTGAAAACAAGTGTGAGAATTTTAAAACTTGAGGTGATGCCGGACGGGGAGCCAATGCAGGTAGCAAGCACAGGGGTGATAGGTGAACGGGACTTGGTGCGAGTTAGGATACGGGCAGCAGAGTGTTGGATGAGCTCAAGTTTACAGAGAATGCAAGGTGGGAGGCCAGCCAGGAGAGCATTGGAATAGTCAAGTCTAGAGACCAGTAGAGTTCCAAAGTACTTGTTTCACTGTTGCTACAGTGGGAACACTGGTGGTGAGAGGATACGTCAGCAAACAAATGGAAGCATAAATTGCATAGATGAATCAGCTGAGCTGGAGAATGGGCACTTGCCCTTTCTTGGAGACATGGGTTTGTTTTCACTGCTGTTAAAAGCAGGTAAAGAACAAGAGGCAAGTCAACATGCCAATCATGCATCACAGAAATAGAAAGTCTCATTAAAGAAGTCGTCAAATAATAAAAGGCTACTCTAGATTTCAGAAAGATGCTGCTACACAGGCAAGGCATTCTGTGGCCCCAAAAATAAAGGTTTCCAGCAGTATTGTGTTTCCCTGGTGCTGGCACAATGATAATCCTCTGTCAGAACTTGTGAAGGTCTCACTCCTGCTGGGACACTGAAGAGCAGCCCGAGCATTCTGTCAGTAACTCCCAATCACCTCTCCCACCCCTTCCCAGGACTTACCTAAGAGCCACTGCCGGTGACACTTCAGCCCGAAATTTAAATCCGCTTCGCCAGCAAGCTGCCTGAGGATGTACAGCAGGCATCTGCAGCTCGCCAGTCTAATTTAAATGAGGCCCAAAGCCCAATATCGAGTGGGCCTCGGGCCTACCCATTCCGGTGCAGGGATCACTCCCTGCGCCTTCTTTGCAGATCGGTATGAACCAATTCCACCCCCATTGTAACAAATTATGATGCTCATGAACTGATGCTGAAAACAAAAGATGACTAAATTCAGTCAAGTTCATCCATATTTTGTGTAACAGCCATCTCTTTCCACTACCTGAATCTGTTTCATATAACACTGACAGCATGTGGGGTACTGCTCTATAAGTAAACAATAATCTTAGAAATTACAGTACAGAAGGAAGCCATTCAGTCAATCATCCTTGTGCCAGTTCTAGCTCTACACCAGAGCAATCTGCTTTAATGTCACTTCCCTGCTCTTTCCTTATACCGTCAATATTTTTCTCCTTAAAGCAACCATATTGTTATCTGCTGTTCCAGAGAGAGAGAGCAGCCTTTATATTTTGTAATGCATTTTAAATAGTTACAGTATCTGCCTTCCTTCTAAATGTCTTGATTATCTCAGTCTCAATATTCACCTGTGGTAAAGCATTCCATGTCCAAATAATCCCTTGTGTGCAAAAAATCACTTCTAACTTCCCCCTTTTACACTTCTAGTACTCATCCTTAGTTTATTCCGACTCGCCAACCAGTGAAAATATTCTTTCAATATCGACTCCCTCAAGCCCTCAATAACAACCTCAATAATGGTGTGAACATTTTATTTTGCGTTAATCCATTCTCAGTTACAGCGGTGGGGGACCCTGGGAGTACTCAAATCAGAGAGCATTTGATGGGGTTAGGGCCACGCAGTACTCAGGGGTTGGGCCTGGGCACAGTGAGCAAACATGGGTAAGAGGGTGAGGAGCAGCAGCCAATAAATACTTGGAATGGGTCACCGATTATTGGCAAGAGCAGTGAACATTTGCCAGAAAAATCCCAGAAGCCTGTGAATTGGCTATTTCTGTGTAAAAGCTATAAAGTAAATGCTTTTGATTTGTTCAAGGAAAATAAATCAATAGCATTTTCTTTACCCACTGCAGCTAGACAAGTGAGTAGATACTGCAGTTACATAAGTAATCTGTTTATATGAACAATTGCTGTTTTCATCTTCGAAGTATAAAAGTAAAAGGAAGGCAGATACTGTAACTATTTAAAATGCATTACAAAATATAAAGGCTGCTCTCTCTCACTCTGGAACAGCAGATAACAATATGGTTGCTTTAATAAACATAAATAAAGAAGTTAATTGTTTTTTCTGTCCAAAATTAACATTTTTTGTTTTCCTGTTTTTTAACAAAACAAAAATTATTTTTACCCTCAAGTACCCAAATGGTTTCCGACCTTTGATCTGTCAGCAATTTTTATCACCTGAGAAAGGCTGGTGATGGGATGGAATTTATATTCAGTGTGTTCAGGAATGTTCTGTGAAAGGCCTGTCTTGCTATCAATCTCAAATAAACATCATTTACCTCAGAGAAATTACGAAGGTTTATGGTTCATGTCATTTTCAGGTTTTTATACGGAAATTGCCAATTTACAGATTTCTGGGATTTTTCCATTTGGTTGGACGGAGCCAGGGCTTACAAATAAAAACTCTTGGCGTGCTCTGTGAATGTTCATTAGGTTCAGAAGGGAAGTATATTTGGTGCATTTTTGAAGCCAAAATGAAAAGGGGAGCGACTTGCCATTAATCATCAACTAATCGGCACGAATAAAAACATTCACAGAGAAAAAAATAGACAGCATTGCTCAACCCAATCATTAAAGTTCAAGCAAATTGAGACAGGTCAGTGGCACCGGTCTACAGCTCCCAGTGAAGAAAGGGTTTCCTGGATTTACAGCGTAGTTAAGACAATTAATTCTAAGATTAAGAAAAACCATTTTATGCCTAAATGGTTAAAATTTTATACATTTCTTGTGTTATCAGTCTTACTTTTACCTCATCTGCCAAGGGAAAATGCAAAATTGTAGCTCAAACCAACTTCACAAAAGTTTTACAGTGATTTAATTGGTTCAACTTCTTTCTTTTATTGGTAGCTATTGCTGACAACTCATTTTTGATTCATAGTTTTTTGAACTTCTGCCTTGTACTTGCTGATTGGAATAATGCCTACATGTTCAGTGGTGACTTATTGCTTCTTATCAACACAAAATTCTGAATGAATCAGCAGCAATAATTTTGCACATGAGCAGGTGCAATGCCTGAAGTATGATGCCTGAAGTGTGATGCAGGACATGGAACGAGAAGTGCGCACAGATACATAGCATTTTATAATATCATAGCAGATCTCCTGTAATCCTGTTTCATAATGACACACAGTTTCTACCATGTATTGGATGAAGTGTGACAGAAATGAAGGCTAGATAAAAATGTTTTTATTCTAAGGCCAGTGGATGTCCTGTGACATTGCTCGTGGCAAGACAGAAGATACGCTGATTCCTTTACAGGATACACGGCAAGATGTGTCATGTTGGAGATGGATAGTGGGCATTTAGGAGCATATGGGAGGGGGTGGTGGGGGGTTTATGAGATTTAGGAACACATGGGGGCCTGGACTTAAGCTATACTAGAGGGAGGGTCATCCTGGAATTTTAGCTATGGAGACAATGGTAGGGCCTTGTCAGGTAGTGTCCTAGCCAAGGAGGGAGAAACTGCCATGGTTCCTATTCCTGTTCCCTGTCCAAGGACTCCAACTGAGACCAGACAGAACTTAACTGCAATACCCCCCATATCAAATAGCCTACAGACACTGGAGGAATTTCTGGAGTTATGCTGGGCATATGCTGGAATGGCTATGCACTGTATAACTGCTTTTATATTAGTGTCAGCTTGCACTACCGGCCACAGAAGTGCAGGTCCCCAATGTAAACTTGGCGTGTTCTCCAAGGCCCGTGTCCAGGATGACCTGGCTTGAATCTTTCTGGGTTAGGGCCTTAGCAAAACCAGTAGGTTTATATTGAAGTTACAGACCTATACTTCAGGAACTGCAGTGCAACATCCTACTGATACCGATATAAAAGCAGCGCAGGTGAATCAAGCGTTTGTTGAAGAGGTGAAAATAAGCAGTGTTCTACAATAACTAACTGAGTTTATCAGATCTAAAATGAAGTGACGTCTGCTGGAAACAGTTGAGATGGAGCAGCGAGCTGTACAACACATCGGGGCACTGATTGTGCTGAGCATGAACTGGTAGCATGCAGTCTGTTGCCATGATTCCCAAACGGTGAAATCCAAATTGCAGCTGGAATGTCTGGATGAATGCTGTGAGGCAAACAGTGGGCTTTCCCAGGGAAAGGAAAGGGAAATTGAAATAGGCCAATTGAAGAGTTTTACTGTCGGATGTGTAGGGCCATTGTGCCTGCTCACTGTCTTAGTCAAGGTGTGGAGATGCCGGTGATGGACTGGGGTTGACAATTGTAAACAATTTTACAACACCAAGTTATAGTCCAGCAATTTTATTTTAAATTCACAAGCTTTCGGAGGCTACCTCCTTCCTCAGGTGAACGATGTGCAATTTTCCACATCGTTCACCTGAGGAAGGAGGTAGCCTCCGAAAGCTTGTGAATTTAAAATAAAATTGCTGGACTATAACTTGGTGTTGTAAAATTGTTTACAATTAGTCAAGGAACATAGTACATTGTGGAGTAAGGCTGTCACCTTTTGTTAATTCGAAAACTAGATGGGGGGGCGGGGGAGGGTTTTGAGATTGTGCCTTGGGTTCTGAAGTTTGCTTTGATCAAAATTCATTCAAAACCTTAATAACCTCCATGATCAAGAAGCACAGAAGTAGGAAATCAGCTTTTATTTAATTCTGAATAAGAGACTTTTGAAGGGTTAATTTTTTTTGAATTTGTGCTGTTGGGTTGAGGGGTGGGGAGGAGAAGCCTTGACCATCAGATGTGCGTACCGGAAATTGGCCGCTCAAGATTCCCTGATCATTTCAATGAATGGCTGGAAAATCCCACTCAGCCCGTGCTCGAGTTTCTGATCGGTGAAAGCTCCCCTCCGGTAGCGCAAACCCTTCGAGACTGATTTGCACCTGAGAAATATCCCAGACAGCACAACCTTGGGAGGGCAATGTAGGGAAGGGAACGAACAGAGAGAAACTGAATTAAGTCAGATAATTGTTACATTTAACAAGCTGACAAAGCTTAGGCGCCAGGAGAGAGAAAAAAATAATTGAGCTCTGTACAGCTGGAACGAAAGTTAGGCTTTGCCGGCTGCTTTTATTATTCAGAAAGCTCTTAATCAATTTTCTTTTTGTGCTGTAGAGGCCCTCTCTCTGCAAGCAAGCATGTGCAGTGGCAATGCGCTCTGCAATTGCAATGCATCATGGCAACAGACACCGACTGCAGTCAGATGTGCAATGAATTAGTCATTTCCCAGCCAGATGCCTGACGGGGGAAAAACCTAGCGGCATCATATTGATAATTCTATCCTGAAAGCCAAGGGCCGGGAGGCCTGCCTCCTGCTTGTCTCACTGGTTGTGATTTGCATAGCAGCGTCGTAGGAAGAAGATAAATAAGCATTGATTTTACATCTGCAGGAAGCACGCACCTTCACTCTGGCTAATTACATTTGCCTCTGCATACATCAAGTTGTCACAGCTACACCTTTGCATCGACTGTAATTATATCAAAGGTTTCCAGGTATAGATAGTTCGATGTGTATCGGAATTATTCTGAGAACGGGAGCAGTATTGATCCCAATCCTTCAAACACAGGGAATCCTCTTATTACACAGAGTTAGGTTATGGCATTCAGTGAGAAATGGGAAGGAATGGAAATGGAGTTAAAGAAATAAAGGGAAAAGCAAATAAGGAAATGAAGAGATGTCAAAATAATGGAAATAACTGTTGCTGTATTTCAGAGTTTAAAAAGTGCTACAAAAACCTGGCCCAAAGAATTACCCCACACAATGTTTTGTTCAGAAGAACAGAATTTATCTACCCAGTCCATATTGTGTGGAGATGCCGGTGATGGACTTGGGTGGACAAATGTAAGGAATCTTACAACTCCAGGTTATAGTCCAACAGTTTTATTTGAAATCAAAGCTTTTGGAGGCTTCCTCCTTCGTCAGGTGAGTGTGGGATTCCATGAAAGGTACCGCATATATAGGCATTGTTCTCTGACTATATATGTTCTCTGTTCATTGTTTTATATATATGTTCATTGTTCTCTGACTATATATGCGGTACCTTTCATGGAATCCCACACTCACCTGAAGAAGGAGGAAGCCTCCGAAAGCTTGTGATTTTCAAATAAAACTGTTGGACTATAACCTGGTGTTGTAAGATTCCTTACATCAGTCCATATTATATTATACTTGAAGCTGGTAACAGAGAAACATAGAAACATAGAAAATAGGAGCAGGAGTAGGCCATTTGGCCCTTTGAGCCTGCTCCACCATTCAATATGATTATGGCTCATCCTCTATCTCAATACCATATTGCCGCTCTCTCCCCATACCCCTTGATGCCTTTTGTGTCTAGAAATCTATCTAGCTCCTTCTTAAATATATTCAGTGACTTGGCCTCCACAGCCTTCTGTGGTAGAGAATTCCACGGGTTCACCACCCTCTGAGTGAAGAAATTTCTCCTCATCTCTGTCCCAAATGTCCTACCTCGTATCCTGAGACTGTGACCCCTCGTTCTGGACATCCCAGCCATGGGAATCATCCTCCCTGCATCCAGTCTGTCTAGCCCTGTCGGAATTATTTGTTTCAATGAGATCCCCTCTCATTCTTCTAAACTCTAGTGAATACAGGCCGAGTCATCCCAACCTCTCCTCATACGACAGTCCTGTCATCCCAGGAATCAGTCTGGTGAACCTTCGCTGCACTCCCTCCATGGAAGATAGGAAGAAGCTCCTGGACTGAATAAAAAATTCTAGCCTTACTATCAAAACTCACTGTAAGATGGTATGATATTTCTCCATGAAATATAAACACATTAGCTTAGCAGTAGGTGTCAAATTGGCTCTGTGGTGGCACTCTTGTCTCTGAGTCAGAAGATCATGGATTCAAGCCCAACTCCAGAAACTTGAGCACATATTCTACCTGACACTTCAGTGCAGTACTATGGGAGTGCTGCACTGTTTGAAAGGCTGCTTTATCGATAAGATGTAGGGGCATTCTCCCTGTGTCCTAACTAATATTTAGCTCTCAACCAACCCCACCAAAAAAAACAGATTATCTGGTCATTGCTATTTGTGGGACCTTACTGTATGCAAATTGGCTGCCGTGTTTCCCTACACTAAACAGTGACTACACTTCGAAAGTACTTAATTAGCCGTGAAGTGCATTGAGTCATCCTGAGGTCATGAAAGGCACTGTATAAATACAAGTTCTTTCTTTTTCTCATGGTACAATATCACTACAATTTGAATTGTGATTTGGCTACAGCTGTCTGCTGTCTGGCAATGTCTTCGACAGAGGCTGTGGTTTATTCTGGAACCCAAGTCATCGGGTACTGCAGGAAACAAAAAGTTTGCCACTACTTTTGTAGTGAACTGTGGCAATCTTTCAAGCTGATGATGCATTTACTTTACAATCTTGACTTCAACAGCAGTGCATTAAGGCAACCGAGGTGTCTAGAGGCAGCAGCAACATATAAATGCTTCCTCTCTACGGCTGGCTGCCATTTTTCATGACTGTCAGAACAGTGCAGCGTGCAGTTTTCTGTATAAATCATCTGCAGCATTGGGGAGGCCAGAAAACAAAGTCAGTAAACATGATTTTCAGACAACAGTGCAAGCATAATTGTCTCCTGCTCATAAGCTGTGGAATCTGCGCGCGAAAGGGTATTACAGAACTCTTCTCTTCTTGAAGCAGTTCTGCAATATAAACCCAGCATAAGATTTCTGCAAAACAAAGCAGAATGTGATGGGAACAGTGAAGGCCGTCACTGTCATGGTTTGCAAATGACAAATTTACAATTAAAAAAAAGTCAATTTATGAATAACCGAAAGGTAATTTCATCCCTGTGAGTGAGGTTACCTACATACCTCACAGGTAATGGTCAGGTTCAAAATGTGACCATTTATGTAAAGCAGGCACTTACATTGTCATCATCCCAGTCCAAATGCAGAACTCATTTTTAGGCAGTATTTAAGACAACATTTAAATTACTATGAAGTCACAAATCTAAACTTTATAAATAGATTCCTGACTAACTGTAAAAACACACTGGCCTGGATCCTTCTGCAGATCTGGGGCATGTGGGAGTGGAAAATTGCTCTACCATGTCCCCGTTTTGCTTTGTGGGCCCCACCCCCGCCCCATGCTCTGTTCACCGGGCCAGAAAGTGGACAGTATACCTGTCCATATATGGGTGGGAATATAGAAAGTCAATGCAAATGAGGGAAATATGTCCTCCAATGTACTTCAACCTATTTGCATCACTAATACACACGGGGCCCTTATTAGTCCCAGGCCAAAGACGATGGAGGGCGGCACATGAAATTTTTGAGGCCTGTGCAATTGCCTTCAGTGCGATGGGTTGCACGGGCCCAAAAGGTATCAGCTGAAATTTTTCAAAATTTTGGTTCCCTTTCACAAGAAGGACAGAGGCTGCTCGCACCCCTACTGTGTGACCAGCAAAACCCTGCCCCCACCCCACAATCCAGCAGGAGTCCCCAGCGGAGGCTAGGGAGTCTGCCTCCAATATGTAAACAATCTCAAAGTCAAAAGATTGGCCAGGGTCAAGGGTACATCTCTGAGGTTGGATGAAGTTCCAGCCCAAAGGAGCTGCACCGAATTCTACTTAGGCAGAAAATCTAGGCTATTCTATCTGGGGCTGCAACAAATTTTATTCTTAGATGAACTTTGATGCTCATTAAAGTGACTGAGAAATGGAACACTTTTCACCTGTACCAACTTAGCGATCAAGAATAATATCTTAACTCAGCCCCAGAAGAACATCCCTTCTGCACCAGCATGAGGGTTAAATTGGTTTTCGTTCCACAGTTTTCGCCTTTCCACTCCTGAAGGTGGTGGCTCCAAGTGAGGTAAAGTTACAAAGGCTTCAGCTGCCCTTTAGCATCTTATTTAAGTGGCCTGTTTTCATGCGTCTCCCTAACCAGTGAGTATTGCTAGGCAATGGAGGTATTATGGCCAAGTTCAATAGTGTCTTTACCAAAATGTGTAAAAATACACATATTTTCAGGGGCACTGATCAGAAGCAGGAAGCTCAGTGATAGTGTCCTTACCACTACTCTGGCTCAGAACATAAACTAAGGATTGATCCTCAGACTTTCCTGGTTCATATGATTCAGTTCCACACCTGGTAGTGCACCAACTGAGCCATTAGGGGAACTCATAAAATTATTTTTTGGTTTAAATTGTCTAACTTGACTACCTCAGTGCTGGCACTAGCTCTTCAGCTGGAGATGTGTTGTCTACTCTAATCCCATTTCCTTACCTTTCCTCCCCATCCTCTTATATTTTTCCTTTTCAAATACTGATCCAGTTCCATTTTGAATTATGATATAGTGATGGTGGAGTATTCAATGTTCTAATCAGCCTCAATGTGAAAAGAGGTGGAGGCACTTTCTGGGGCAAGGAGATCCTTGGCTCGGATGGAGAAAAAGTTTAACTCATTGAAGGAGTTTGCCAAAGTAAGTTTTCCACTGAATATATCTGTTTCCGGTGCTATGGGCATGGCAGCAGCACACATTTTTTCCTCAACCAGCTACATTGTAGGAGAAATGCCCTAAGAATTACCTTAAATGTTTCCTCAAAATGGAGTCGGTAGTCATTTTGAATGCGAGGAAAGGAAAGGCCTAATGCTAATTTAGCCACAAAAGTTTATGCAAACAAAACACTCCTTACCAGGAACAGAAGACGAGCCTTACAGACCACAGGACAGGAGATGGCTTCTTAAGGGTGGATATAAATATGTCCTGTGGGCCTTTTGTTAGCAAAGTCCTGAAGCTAAGGAGTAAACAAGTGACCGAGGTCATTGAATTTGAGGTTATCAAGGATAACAATGGGGGCTGTGCATGGTGACTGACACCAGAAGGGCAGAATTCTTCGAACACATGTTTCACTCAGGTTGGTCGATAGAATTGGGGAGCCTTCTTTGGAAATTAAGGATGTGTAAGATAATATTTTTGACGCTGAAGTTCAGTCTCAGATCTCAGTCTTTAATTTTCAGTCTTTACTTCTTAGTTCTTTTAATGGTACTTTGTCTAGTATATGTAGAAGAATGTGTCTGTAAGATTGGAAAGTGCACCTCCGACAGAGGGAAAGGTTACAGAAATTATGATTGTCCGGTGATACCAGCAGATATAAGTGTATCAGTTTACCTGAGATCAAGACAGGTGAGATTTAAGGCAGGTAGTCCAGACACAGCTACCAGCGCGGAAGGTAAATTTACTAAGGAGCGGAGCATCCAGAAGTAGATTCATCACTCTGATGTTTCAGAAGGCTAACACCATCCTCCCAGAGGAAGACAAGGCAACCAGTTCATCCATGCCAGCTCCAATGAACAAGTTTGCATATGTCCTGGACACATAACTACAAGCATATAGACTTTAACCTGTTCCTTAGGCTGGGTATCTAATCCTGTTAATTTGCCATCTTTCTAAGGAGTCTAATTCTAAATTAATCTCACCGATTTATATCAATCTCAGACACTGATCTCAACTGTAAATTTATAATTAGCAAGCAGTTAATGCTAAATTATGGTGACACAACTGAACTGCCTTTGTAACCTCTGCTATTTATTTCATCAATCAACTCTCTCTACTAATTATTTGCTTGCTCAAGGTTTAAGTATGCTAATTGTGTTTCTGAGAGGTGTAAATAGTTAATAGTGTATAACTTGTCTTATTTCTTTGATGATTTGGCAAGGAAGGATTAATTTATTTACTCTTTAGCTGTGTATATCCTACTTGCAGGTTGGTAGAGTAAAAACTAACACGATCTGATGTAAGACATTTCGTCAAGCCAAATACGGGCATTGTTCACTCCTAGACATAAACCAGGTAATAAACCCAAGAAGGTTCCTTGACGGGAAGGTACGGTGAAGGATTAAGGATTCGTCTGGTGACCATGATAAGTATTCTTGTTATGGTTCTAATCCAGTCTTCTTATAGCATCCTTATGTTGGATGCGTGTTATCATTTGGGAATCCTTTAGTCTTTCTCAAACAATCACAAGGGGTCTAAATTCCAAGCAAACCTTTCAATGATGGTGGGCAGGACTGTAAAAGGATTCATCAACTCCTACTTGCGCACTGCATATTCTTGCAGAGTGGCCAATTTCAGAGCAATGGCAAGGCTTGTGAAGCAGCTAGCGCTTCACCAATCTTTTTATGATTACGGGGAAAGGAAACCCACAACAGAAGGGAGAGGCAAGCAACTGGAGGCAACATCCCATCTAGAAACCATTAATGAAGCTCGAACACTCCAGCAGCATGAGCTTCTATTGATGCCTGGTCAGATAATACAGGAACACAATGGTGTAGAACATCCACATGATGCGTTGCACAGCTTTTATGCCAATGGAAAGAGATTTGCCCCTGGCGATGGTCTGGAGAGCTTTTTACATGAGAGTTTCCTGGGTCGGCTCATCTCCATATTCATTGGAGGAGTCATCGGCAGAAGTCCCCTGTAAAATGGGTATAATCTGCTGGGCCTAGACAGTTGAAAGCATGGCCACCAGTAGTGAGGTGAAGGGGGAGGCCAGATTCAGAGGAACAGAGAGTTTGGGAGGTGGGGGGTGGGGTTTGTAGGGCTGGACATACAGAGGTAAAGATAGTTAAGGCCATGAAGGGATTTAAACGCATGATGAAAATTTTAAATTTGAGTCACTGGGGACCAGGAGCCAATGCAGGTCAGCGAGCACAGGGGTTTTTTTTATTCGTCAATGGGATGTGGGCGTCGCTGGTGAGGCCAGCATTTTATTGCCCATCCCAAATTGCCCTTGAGAAGGTGGTGGTGAGCCACCTTCTTGAACCGCTGAAGTCCGTGTGGTGAAGGTTCTCCCACAGTGCTGTTAGGAAGGGAGTTCCAGGATTTTGACCCAGCGACGATGAAGGAACGGCGATATATTTCCAAGTCAGGATGGTGTGTGACTTGGAGGGGAACGTGCAGGTGGTGTTGTTCCCATGTGCCTGCTGCCCTTGTCCTTCTAGGTGGTAGAGATCGCGGGTTTGGCAAATTGCTGCAGTGCATCCTGTGGATGGTACACACTGCAGCCACAGTGCGCCGGTGGTGAAGGGAGTGAATGTTTAGGGTGGTGGATGGAGTGCCAATCAAGCGGGCTGCTTTGTCCTGGATGGTGTCGAGCTTCTTGAGTGTTGTTGGAGCTGCACTCATCCAGGCAAGTGGAGAGTATTCCATCACACTCCTGACTTGTGCCTTGTAGATGGTGGAAAGGCTTTGGGGAGTCAGGAGGTGAGTCACTCGCCGCAGAATACCCAGCCTCTGACCTGCTCTTGTAGCCACAGTATTTATGTGGCTCGTCCAGTTAAGTTTCTGGTCAATGGTGACCCCCAGGATGTTGATTGTAGGGGATTCGGCGATGGTAATGCCGTTGAATGTCAAGGGGAGGTGGTTAGACTCTCTCTTTTTGGAGATGGTCATTGCCTGCGGCTTGCCTGGCGCGAATGTTACTTGCCACTTATGAGCCCAAGCCTGGATGTTGTCCAGGTCTTGCTGCATGCGGGCACAGACTGCTTCATTATCTGAGGGGTTGCGAATGGATCTGAACACTGTGCAATCATCAGCGAACATCCCCATTTGTGACCTTATGATGGAGGGAAGGTCATTGATGAAGCAGCTGAAGATGGTTGGGCCCAGTACACTGCCTTGAGGAACTCCTGCAGCAATGTCCTGGGGCTGAGATGATTGGCCTCTGACAACCACTACCATCTTCCTTTGTGCTAGGTATGACTCCAGCCACTGGAGAGTTTTCCCCCTGATTCCCATTGACTTCAATTTTACTAGGGCTCCTTGGTGCCACACTCGGTTAAATGCTGCCTTGATGTCAAGGGCAGTTACTCTCACCTCACCTCTGGAATTCAGCTCTTTTGTCCATGTTTGGACTATGGCTGTAATGAGGTTTGGAGCCGAGTGGTCCTGGCGGAGCCCAAACTGAGCATCGGTGAGCAGGTTATTGGTGAGTAAGTGCCGCTTGATAGCACTGTTGACGACGCCTTCCATCACTTTGCTGATGATTGAGAGTAGACTGATGGGGCGGTAATAGGCTGGATTGGATTTGCCCTGCTTTTTGTGGACAGGACATACCTGGGCAATTTTCCACATTGTCGGGTAAATGCCAGTGTTGTAGCTATACTGGAACAGTTTGGCTAGAGGCGAGGTTCGTTCTGGAGCAGAAGTCTTCAGCACTACAGCCGGGATGTTGTCGGGGCCCATAGCCTTTGCTGTATCTGATGCACGTGGAGTGAATCAAATTGGCTGAAGACTGGCTTCTGTGATGGTGGAGACATCGGGAGGAGGCCGAGATGGATCATCCACTCGGCACTTCTGGCTGAAGATGGTTGCAAACGCTTCAGCCTTGTCTTTTGCACTCAGGTGCTGGACTCCGCCATCATTGAGGATGAGGATGTTTACAGAGCCTCCTCCTCCCGTTAGTTGTTTAATTGTCCACCACTATTCATGACTGGATGTGGCAGGACTGCAGAGCTTTGATCTGATCCGTTGGTTGTGGAATCGCTTAACTCTATCTATAGCATGTTGCTTCCGCTGTTTAGCATGCATGTAGTCCTGAGTTGTAGCTTCACCAGGTTGGCACCTCATTTTTAGGTACGCCTGGTGCTGTTCCTGGCATGCTCTTCTACACTCCTCATTGAACCAGGGTTGATCTCCTGGCTTGTTGGTAATGGTAGAATGAGGAATATGCCGGGCCATGAGGTTACAGATTGTGCTGGAATACAATTCTTCTGCTGCTGACGGCCCACAGTGCCTCATGGATGCCCAGTTTTGAGCTGCTAGATCTGTTCTGAATCTATCCCATTTAGCACAGTGATAGTGCCACACAACACGTTGGATGGTGTCCTCAGTGCGAAGACGGGACTTCATCTCCACGAGGATTGTGCGGTGGTCACTCCTACCAATACTGTCATGGACAGATGCATCTGCGACAGGTAGATTGGTGAGGACGAGGTCAGGTAGGTTTTTCCCTCGTTTTGGTTCGCTCACCACCTGCCGCAGGCCCAGTTTGGCAGCTATGTCCTTCAGGACTCGGCCAGCTCGGCCAGTAGTGGTGCTACTGAGCCACTCTTGGTGATGGACATTGAAGTCCCCCACCCAGAGTACATTCTGTGCCCTTGCTACCCTCAGTGCTTCCTCCAAATGGATGAATGGACTTGGTGTGGGAAAGGATACAGACAGCATCGTTTTAGATGAGATGAAGATTGCAGAGGGCGGATGGTGAAAGACCGGCAAGGAAAGCATGGGAATAGTCGAGTCTGGATGTGACAAAGGCGTGGATGTGAGAGGAGAATCAAATGAAAACTAAACTTTTCCAAAAACACTTTCAAAATTAGCCTGTTCAGTCCTGTCACACTTAAGGGAAGTCTGCACTTCCCTCACGCTTTCCAAAATTTCAGATGCCCATGTTTAATTGCATCGCCTGCATTGAGCATACATGTGCTTCTCTCAACAGCTCATTATGCTTCTCATTATAATATTAAAATCAGTATGTCTCTGGTTCTCAGTGAGGCTGCCAAGCACTGACTTCACCCAACTGGATATGTTTGTGCAGTGGGGACGAGGCGATGACAACCTCCACCCATTCTTCTGGCTCCCAATTGCTGGCGTAAAGCAGTGGAAGATTTTTCCTATTATGTTTTAAAAGTGTGATTTTGGTAATAATATTTATTTTAATATATATTCATCTACCTTTTTAGATGCGGTAGACAAATTCCCTTTTGAGAGCTAAATTCACTGCAGTACTGCCACTAGAGGCCACTGAGGTCCTTTCATTGTTCCCAGTGGGTGGATTATGGAACTCTTCCACGGTGTGTGTTTACTGGGTTGTCAAAGCAGAAAGGTCCAGCAAATCCTCACTGGGTTTAGTTCAATAACTGCGCTGTTGGAGCCTATCTTAGTCTCAATCATGGCATACTATTATTTAGCTTCATCCACACGTAAACTAGAGCTGCATTTAAACAAAATGCCTGTAAGATGTTCTTAAAGGTGCTGTGCTGCCAAGGTCAAATCATTAATACACAACGTCTACCATTAACTATCTGTAAAACTAAAATCAAAATATATCTTAACATATTGAAAAGCAACAACCATTGGGGCATTTCTTGTCTCCATACTGGGCCAATCACTATAATGAATTATCAACTTCAGCTTCAAACATTTATTTTTGGGTCTTTGCAAAGTTAGGTTCAGTCTTTCTTTTTTCTGCATCTTTGGCTCTTCATGATCAATAATGGGAAATAAATATGGTGATTATTACCTTAATTAGTAAGGCCAGTTTACTGCTAGTAAACATAAAGGTTTCCTTTGCTCTTTACTTAAATGCACCTTTTGGTGGGTTGAGCAACTAATAGCATTAACAATATCTACAGCCTGAACTGTTGGCCTCATGATGTGCTGTATCATAACTTAACTTTATAAGAGCTCTTGGTCACACTGAAGTGGCTTCAATATTACTTTAAAGGCCCTTTGCTTTTGTCCAACACCATTCTTCCCTTTGCAGTTACTTTAACAAGATGCTGATTCATTGAATGAGTGGCTAATAGGCTGCAGCTTCAGTTTATTCATGATTTCAGATGCAGAAGCAAGGAAATCACTGACTACATCATCTGCCATCAAGTCCGTCCTATCGGCAATCACGCAGACCCAGTCCCAGGCTTCGAGGTCAGCAAGGGTGCTTTTGCTCAATCTCTCATAGCAAAGATGTCATCAGCCACTTTGACCTGGCAGTCACCTTTTGTTTTGAGTGCACTATCTCGCCAAAGGTGGCTAAGTGCTGCCACTTAATGAAGAATGTGGTTATCAGTCGTTTAACTGTAATTGGACATCATGGGATTTGTCAAGCTATTGACAACTATATAGCTGACTTCTGTGCTCCTCCGAACAATGTGCTGATCCACATAATTAATGAACCTCAGAAAGGAAGCAGAGAGCACGACTGCTGGAGGGATTTGCACCACCCTTGAAGACTGATATAGTCTTGTCATCCATAAGGAACAAAGAATTCTCTGTTCTCTGAGGCCACCCAGAGACGTAAATCTAGTCTTGAGAGTCACCCAGCATCCTGCGGCTTCTGAGGAATCCACAAGGATCCAAAACGCCAAGGCCTACTCCCTTAAAGCCTATCTTTGCTTAGACTAGGTGGTCCGAGCACACCCAACTAAGCATTAGATTATTTGAGCGTGAAGCAATACTGAATTCGCAGGATCCAATTAGCAAAAAAAATGTTGAAGTCTATGAGGATTCACATAATTTACAATTTTCCCTACAAACAGGTCTCCTGACTAAAGTATAACCAGACAGTCACAGAGGACATATAATTAGTTCATTCAAATGATGGGAACGCTCTGCTATTTACATTCATGTCTCCATTAATAATTTATATCAGTGAACCAATTTGAGCTGGGACCAAAAGATACCATCTGTTTCTTTAAAATGAACAAATCCACACGTTTGTGACAGTGCTCCAGTATAAGCTATTCATCTCACTTTGTTCTCTGAGCAACACCAAGGTCAATTTCATGAAACATCTGTTCGCATTTCTTTGCATCTGGACTCACAGCTCAAAGTTTATGACTGGTGCTGTGCAGTCTGCCTTACACCAGCTGGCCAATGATACAACACGCTCATATCAATTATGTACATGTTGGCTGGGCAGTTAGCTGAACTGGCCGGCTATTTAGCCAATCTACTATGCTCACTCACAGACAATCACTTTTTTCCTATCTCACTCTGGGATATTGCCAGTCAAATCTCTTTGGAGTCTACTAATACCCCAAGATCATTTTCTATTTCCTCTTTAGCTAACTACTAAAGTTTCAGTTAACAACCTGGATTCAGAAGCTCAATGCAAACTGGTCAGATACCAAACTAGGGAGGACAGTCTAACCTGAGTGAAAAGGAGTAAATGGCTCTTCGGTTCATGTTTACTGAACGAGGCCAAAATGGTCACATTCAATTATTCGATGAATCCAGGGAATTTTACATTCAGATTACAGGTGCTGCTTTGTGCCAAAGTTGACATATTGGTGGACACAGTCCGTGGCCCGAAGAATGGCTCCCCCTAGTGACGTTGCCTGTTGTGGTTTGGCATAAAATTCATGTGTGATCATTACCTTGATTGGCAGAGGGAGGGCAGTGCTGACTGCAGACCACCCCTGCTGCTCGTTGTTCAGGAGTTCTCCCAGGTTGGTAATCACTTCCCTGGAGTGGCAGGGCATTCTGATTTTTACATTGTTTCAGACTGTTTTTGTTTTCATTTACTTTCCAATTTTTTTTTCATTTCTATCCCTTTCATTTCCTCGAATGAAGATAGAATATGAGCTGCTTGATAGTGCCACTATGGTGGGATGTAAGACGCTATATAAATGCAAATTCATTCACTCATCTGTGGCGTCCGCCTTCCTAATGCTGCTGGAAACTCCAGTCTTTTTATGTCCTTGAGGGAGTGTTGCCCAGGCCCTCCACACCCTCACCCGGACAATCCTATCGGCCCCATAAGCATGGCGACTGGGTTTCTAGAAAATATATTTTTTATTCATTAAGGGGCCCAACTGTTCTTCTGGTCTGGACCCACCAGTAAGGCAGACATCGGTGGGGGATGCCATAAGGGGGTTATGGCAGCCTCATCTTACTGGGTTTACCAGAAGGCACTACTCTGCTGAGTCGTTACTGTGGATCTGTAGCAGCAATACCTGGCTTAGGGTGTCCCCACCCCTGGCCGGTCGTTTGCCTTGTAAAGGGCGGATGGAAGTCAATGCAGAAGCGTCCGGGAACAATGGAGACCTGGCATAACTGGGTCGCTGCCACTTACCTGTAGTTTTAATGGAAGACCAGTGGAATCCCAAGGAATTTTGGGGCCAATGTTTAGAGAGTGCTCAAAAATAGCAATCAGCAGCTCATCCCAGTAAATGTAAAAGAGCCATCATCTTACATAAGCCTTCAATACAGGAAACAAAAGCAAAAAGATTAATCATCTTTACTCAAAAATTGTCCATTTCTCAGCAACTATTGTACTTCAATAGGCAATTTACCTCTTTCTTTATTAACTTTCAACAGCTGATGTGACACAGCTTGAAAAAGAATGCAAAGCAACGTTACCCCCAACAACATCTGCTGAAGCTTCTCTTGTGTCATTAATACAGCAACTCCTAAAAGAGAAATTGTCTGGTAATCTCTTACTTCATTGAATGCAATGAACATAATAAATGCTAGCACACATCTGTATTAATATTATAACCTTAACTATTACTGGCATAAGACAATTTTAAGGCCCGATTTAACCCTGCCCGCCAGGCAGGAATGGGGTGTGCGGGTGGTTAAAATGGTGGTCGGGCGCTTCCCACTGCATTCCCGATGAAGCTCCCGCCTGCTGCCATTTTAATTGGCGGGTTTTCAGTCTTGGGAAAGGTGCCAGCCACGGGCATGTGAGGGCCTCGTTAATATTTAAATGCCACGTTCCTATGACGCGATTAGGACCCCGATTGAATTTTTACTCTGGACCGCAGCTGTTGCGCACAGTGCCGGAGCTGCCAGTGAAACCTGGCAACAAGTGAGGGCTGGGCCAGAAGTGGTCCAGGAGCAGCAATATTTTAAATTTTTTAATGGTTTCCTTATAGCCAGGATTGCTCCTTAGGGCCTCACAAGAGAAGCTTGGGGCTTCCTCTGCCATGGGCTTCCCTTCACCTCCCTTTGCACACACCTTCCCGTTACAGCCTATACAACCTTTAAGAACATAAGAACATAAGAAATAGGAGCAGGCGTAGGCCAATCGGCCCCTCGAGCCTGCTCCGCCATTCAATAAGATCATGGCTGATCTGATCCTAACCTCAAATCTAAATTCATGTCCAATTTCCTGCCCGTTCCCCGTAACCCCTAATTCCCTTTACTTCTAGGAAACTGTCTATTTCTGTTTTAAATTTATTTAATGATGTAGCTTTTACTGTGTAACAAGTGAATTTAAATATATAGTGCATCCCTTTATAAATTGTTACACCTCTACAGTAAATTTCCCCCTCCCCTTCCACGGCTGTGTGAGTTCCTAGCAGTAGGTTCAACTCAGGATGGGAACTCACTCTGCAGAGATAATGAGCCCCAACACCAGAGTTTGGACTTGGTGCGTGTGCCTTATTTGGCTAGATGTAAATTGCACAGTGCACTATTCCCTCTACTTCTGCAAGAACAGCGGAAATTGCACCCCAAGAAGCATTTGCTCATCTGATGATACCTTGGTAGTGAGTGCCAGATTTAAAACGTTATTGGTATTCCAGCTGGCACGTTTCGTCATTTGATCATTTGCCATCGAGGCAATAACATTTTCTCTAATCTGACAGTCAATATCTTTGTAAAGATCTTACAACTAATACCTAGGGACATAAAAGAGAACACGTACAAGGTAGATTTCAACCCTCCCCCCACAAGCGGACTTCGGGTGGCTGGCCAGCAGAGCACGATAGAATGAAAAGTTGGCTTCTGGACACATATGGCTGACAAAATTACTGTCAACCCTCAGACCTCACAAGAAAAGGCATACAATGATGCACATTCATGAAGCAAATATAAATTGTTAAACAGTTCAAACATTGAAAGGTGTGTCTTGCAGTATGAGGCAGGGTGAGTTGCTAGAATAATTGCAGTTTGTTACACGCTACACATTATTACCATTGAAAGAAGCATGTACATGCTTGCCGAAGAGACGCTCCATCATAGGTACATAGGAATAGGAGTAGGCCAGTCAGTCTCTTGAGCCTGTTCCGCCATTCAATTAGATCATGGCTGATCTATACTCAATTCCATTTAATTGCCTTTGATCCATATCCCTTGATACCTTTACATTAAAAAAAATCTGTCGACCTTAGTCTTGAAAATTCCAATTGACCCAGCATCCACAGCCTTTTGGAGGAAAGAATTCCAGATTTCCACTACCCTTTGTGTGAAAAAGTGCTCCCTGATTTCATTCCTGAATGGCCTAGCTCTAATTTTACGATTGTGCCCTCTTGTTAACCCACCAGAGGAAATAGCTTCTCTGTATCTACTCTATTGAATCATTTGATCATTTTAAACAACCCAATTACATCAACCTTCTACACTCAAGGGAATGCAAGCCAAGTTTATGCAACCTGTCCTCTTAATTTAACCCTTTAAGCCCTGGTATCATTCTGATGAATCTGCGCTGTACCCTCTCCAAGGCCAATACATCCTTCCTGAGGTGCTTTGCTCCAGATGAGGTCTGACCACAGCTTTACACAACTGTAGCCTATCTCCCCCTGCCTTTTGTATTCCAACCACCTTGAAGTAAAGGCCAACATTCCATTTGTCTTTTTGATTACTTTTTGTACCTATGCACTAGATTTTAGTGATTTGTGTACCTGGACTCCCAAATCGCTTTGGTTCTCCACAGTTCCTAGTCTCTCGCCATTAAGAAAATATTCTGATTTGTCTTTCTTGGATCCAAAGTGGATGACCTCACATTTGTCCACAGTGAACTCCATCTGCTGTAGTTCTGCCCACTCACTTAATCAGTCAATGTCCCTTTGTAACTTCAATCCGCACAATTTACTGTGCCTCCTAACTTGGTGTCAACTGCAAACTTGGATATACAACTTTCTATTCCTTCATCCAAGTCATTGATATATATGGTGAAAAGCTGAGACCCCAGTACAGATCCCTGGGGAACACCACTCATCACATCCTGCCAATCAGAGAATGTTCCCTTTATCCATACTCTCTGTCTCCTACCTACCAATCAATTATTAACCAATGTCACAAGGTTACCTCCAATTCCATGTGCTCTCATTTTTGCTAATTTCTGGTGTGGAACCTTATGAAATGCCTTCTGGAAGACAATATAGACAACATCCATAGACACTTTCTTGTGCACCTTGCTTGTGTCCTCCTCAAAAAATGTAACTAGATTAGTCAGACATGACTACATTGGTCAGACATGAAGGCATCAAGGTGGGCCTCAATGTGGTGAGGGAACCACAAACCCACTGCAGCACCAGGTAGTGTCTAAAAAGTGACACTGGCGTGATGGACATTCACAAACAACTTTTTGCCACTGAAGCTTGCAGACAATCCTTTCCCCAAATGGAAAGAAAAAACACAGAACTAGGTACATTTTAGCAAAAATTACTCTGCTGCTCACCATGTTGTTTGTAGCACAGGACTAAGTGGGGGACATTGTTATGTACAAAATGTATTTTTAAAAATACACAGAAAAGTAATGACTGCATCTTTATGATGTTGAGTATTTCCTTTTATTCATGTACACTTCAAATGTGCAATATGTTTAATGTAATGTGCTCTAAGTTGTCCCCTTGCACTTTATGTATTAGTGCATCATTTTCTTGGGCAGTCCCCTAAGTGATTCCTTATTGCAAGGAATAGATGTGGGGGTTCCTTGATCTTCTGAGCACCTGATTACAGATTCTACCATACAGTGTGGTAATGTCTGCAGACTGTCATGGAGCAGAATACAGCTTCAGTGGCACTTGCATTGACCTGAGGCAAAGCTCAGGATTGTAGGTGATGAGCACAGTTGGATCATCTCTCAGAAATGCTTCTGCTGATAATATTGAGTGGTTCGGATGCACTCTCCAAGGAATGATAAAGGCCAGTCTCGATACACTTGGAAACACGGTTAAGACAGCAATCAAAGAGGGATTTGCAACAGTACAATGTTTTCTGCACACAGAGACAAGTTGCTACAGTCAGGATTTGGCATCCACTAGCAATAAGGGCAAAAGAGTAACTAGGGAGAAAGTAGGGCCTCTGAAGGATCAACAAGGTCATCTATGTGCGGAACCACAAGAGATGGGTGAGATCCTAAATGAATATTTCACATCGGTATTTACGGTTGAGAAAGGCATGGATGTTAGGGAACTTGGGGAAATAAATAGTGATGTCTTGAGGAGTGTACATATTACAGAGAGGGAGGTGCTGGAAGTCTTAACGCGCATCAAGGTAGATAAATCTCCGGGACCTGATGAAATGTATCCCAGGACGTTATGGGAGGTTAGGGAGGAAATTGCGGGTCCCCTAGCAGAGATATTTGAATCATCCACCGCTACAGGTGAGGTGCCTGAAGATTGGAGGGTAGCAAATGTTGTGCCTTTGTTTAAGAAGGGCGGCAGGGAAAAGCCTGGGAACTACAGACCGGTGAGCCTGACATCTGTAGTGGGTAAGTTGTTTGAGGGTATTCTGAGAGACAGGATCTACGGGCATTTGGAGAGGCAGGGACTGATTAGGAACAGTCAGCATGGTTTTGTGAGAGGAAAATCATGTCTCACGAATTTGATTGAGTTTTTTGAAGGGGTAACCAAGAAGATAGATGAGGGCTGTGCAGTAAACGTGGTCTACATGGACTTTAGCAAAGCCTTTGACAAGGTACCGCATGGTAGGTTGTTACATAAGGTTAAATCTCACGGGATCCAAGGTGAGGTAGCCAATTGGATACAACATTGGCTTGACGACAGAAGACAAAGGGTGGGTGTAGAGGGTTGATTTTCAAATTGGAGGCCTGTGACCAGCGGTGTGCCTCAGGGATCGGTGCTGGGTCCGCTGTTATTTGTTATTTATATTAATGTTTTGGATGAGAATTTAGGAGGCATGGTTAGTAAGTTTGCAGATGACACCAAGATTGGTGGCATCGTGGACAGTGAAGAAGGTTATCTAGGATTGCAACGGGATCTTGATAAATTGGGCCAGTGGGCCGATGAATGGCAGATGGAGTTTAATTTAGATAAATGTGAGGTGATGCATTTTGGGAGATCGAATCGGGCCAGGACCTACTCCGTTAATGGTAGGGCGTTGGGGAGAGTTATAGAACAAAGAGATCTCGGAGTACAGGTTCATAGCTCCTTGAAAGTGGAGTCACAGGTGGATAGGGTGGTGAAGAAGGCATTCAGCTTACTTGGTTTCATTGGTCAGAACATTGAATACAGGAGTTGGGATGTCTTGTTGAAGTTGTACAAGACATTAGTTAGGCCACACTTGGAATACTGTGTACAGTTCTGGTCACCCTATTATAGAAAGGATATTATTAAACTAGAAAGAGTGCAGAAAAGATTTACTAGGATGCTGCCGGGACTTGATGGTTTGACTTATAGGGAGAGGTTAGACAGACTGGGACTTTTTTCCCTGGAGAGTAGGAGGTTGAGGGGTGATCTTATACAAGTCTATAAAATAATGAGGGGCATAGATAAGGTAGATAGTCAAAATCTTTTCCCAAAGGTAGGGGAGTCTATAACGAGGGGACATAGATTTAAGGTGAGAGGGGAGAGATACAAAAGGGTCCAGAGGGGCAATTTTTTCACTCAAAGGGTGGTGAGTGTCTGGAACGAGCTGCCAGAGGCAGTAGTAGAGGCGGGTACAATTTTGTCTTTTGAACAGTTACATGGGTAAGATGGGTATAGAGGGATATGGGCCAAGTGCAGGCAATTGGGACTAGCTTAGTGGTATAAACTGGGCGACATGGACATGTTGGGCCGAAGGGCCTGTTTCCATGTTGTAAACTTCTATGATTCTATGATTCTATAATATCTACACAAAAGCATGCAAAACAAGCAGGTGGCTCTGAAATTGCTGCTAGCCCCTTGCAAGCATCTGGCTCTGTGCAATTGACAGATATGCAGACCCATAACTGGAATAGCACAAGCTATTTCTAGACGTGCAACTCACAGAGGCAGGCAGTCAGTGGACTCACAAATAGGCCCTGGAGAAACCTCTCAGAAATCCTTCACACCTATTCCTTCCAATTGGATATAATTTAGTAATATACAAGAAAAACTTCTATTCTAAGCTAAATTGTAATTAATTTTTATACATAGTTGATCTTTTTACCTTCTCATCAGTTATAGAAGTATCCAACTTAACTAACATTCTACAGATAATTCAGATTCACTGTAGGATACAGACAGCCTCCTTCTGTGTTAGCTTGGCTCAGTGGTAGTATTCTTACTTCTGAGTCAAGCCTCCCTCCATAATCTAAGCTAGCGCTTCTAGTGTGGTACTGAGGGAATGCTGCATTGCCAATGTTGCTGTCTTTTGCATGAGACATTTGCTTCTTCAGGTGGACGTAAAAGATTCAGTGGCACTTTTTCAAGAAGAGCAGTTATCTCTCAAGCGACACCAAAAATAGGAAAATACCAAATAAACAAGTTCACCATCGCTGCAGATTGTTGTTCTGTTTCTCAAACTTGTGCTTTCAGAGTTTCTTAGTTAATAAAGTAATAATATTAAATTCTGAAGTAAAGTAAAAAAGAGAGTTTGCAATTCTTACAGTTTCCTAAATAGTCCAAGGTGTGGTACAACCGATTTCATTTGAAATTGAAAAATTAATTTTGGATTGCCTTGGAGTGTTTAAGCACCTTGGGATGTTAAAGGTGCTATATAAATGCAAGTTGTTGTTGTTAATCTTACTGTGATCTAGCTCCTGAAATTGGCCCTTTTAGGTCAGCTTAAGGATTCCAATGCTATTAATCATTTATCGCTGGAGGTTTAAAGTTATAAACCATCCCTAATATTTATATCATTGGTTCCACTGAGTTTTTTTCTGATTGAAAGAAAAATATAACTTGTCGAAACTGATACATTTCAAACGGTCAAGGTATGAAGCACAGTTATACTTAATCAGTATAAAAAGAAAAAAAAACTGCAAATGCAGGAAACTTACAATGAAATGCAATAGGTCCATAGTATCTGAAGAGAGAAATGGGAAAGGTTTCTGGTGCAGAGCCTTCATCAGAACGGAATTGTGTTTCCCTCTCATATTTCATATTATTATTGTTTGAATCTTAAAAGCAGTTTTAGAGATCTGTTAATAAGAAAATCAATAGGCTCATTATGATAAATTAGTGTAAAATATCTTTTCAGTCAAATAGAAATATGAAATATGAAACCTATATTTGTCTGGTCTTAGAAATAGGCAATACTTTTTCTACTTTAACTGTCCCAACTGTCATGTTTAATAATTCTCTTTTATTAAATAAAGATGACAGTTAAATGAATAAATATTACAATAATAAGCAAGCTTTTTAATGTATGAGAAACATGTTTTTGTAACAATCATTTTATTTTTAAGAAACTATACTTATTTTAAGAACAAGATGGGAAAATTGGAACTGATGGGTAGTTCAACCAAAATGGACTCAGTCTTGGGAAGGTCATTTTCATTAATCTTACAATTACAGTGTACCTGACAGAATGCCCAAGTATTTACGATAGCAATAGTACTATTTCTTCTGTGCAGTTATTATAGAGTTTAAGTCAATCTGGCAAATCTAATAGTAGTATTTCTGGTCCATAAATTACCAGATTTACTGAATTCAATCTCACAACTTGGTATGATGTATAACTTGACCTCGGGGTGCTAGTCTAATAACATAACCACAAAGCTACCGTACCCAGACTGACGATGTTTATTAATGGCAGGCATTTATCAACATATTGCAAAACTGTCAGGAAAATATTTTGTGCACTGCTATCGACAACAGCGTTCTAATGCAAGTGTTCCCTCTTTATTAATATTTCCACCCTCTTTTTCAATGTTCCTCCTAATCTCTCCTTTCGCTTGGCATCTGTTTTTTGTTCCTGCCTCAATGATGCACCTTGGGACATTTTTCTACATTAAAGACACAATATAAATTCAAGTTGTTGCTAAATAGTTCGAATAATATTGCATAGCAATACAGCCCTTTTGTTTTAATACTCTTCCAGTTATGTTTATTAATTACACTTGACAATAACCAGTGCACTTTGGTGAAAATAGAATTGCATTTTATACAGTTAAAGTGCTGTGCATTGGTTTACTTTATTTACACCTCCCCACCCCCCAACACACTTTAGAACAGTAGATCACACTATAATCAAATGAAGGGAGAGGGCCTTGTCTCTCCCTCCAACCTGCATTCTATTTTTGCAGCTTCACTGAATAGAATTGGGGAATTAGTGTCAATGTGTGGCAAATCTATGAGCAGTTTTGTGTTGGCAACCAAAGTCCAGGCATGATTAGCTTGAGCTTCCTAAACGTAGGGGCCCGAAGTTCTGAGGACCCTGACACTGAATGTACAGTGGGGGAGGTTATGCGGTTTTCAGCCTGTAGTGCCCCAAACCCATCCCAAATTCCGAACTCATGGTCATTTGCACGGTTGGGGGAGTTGGCACCCACATAAAGGGTGATATTTCTTTAGTGGGGCCAGTCATTCTAGCCTAAGATGGCCAAGAAAAATCTAAATAATTTAAAGTTGTCACTTTCCCAGAGTGAAACCAGTGTGTGAGGTAGTTGTGGGCCCCACTTCCATCAGGACCTGACCCTGGCATGCAAGCGCAACTGCATCATGCAGCCCATACCTAGAGCTGGGGGACAATGAAGGCGAAACTAGCAGGACTTTCCATGCATGACGTCCTCCTATCGGTCCCACCCTCTTCCATGAGAGGTACGCATGAGAGGATCAGGTGCAAGAAGAACTTGCCCCCACTTCCAGCAGAATTTATGAACATGCAAGAAAAGTGGCGGACACCCGGTGGAACTAGGCCCCACGTCAATTCTGGCCGGCCTACCTTAATGGCACTGCAGCCCTCCCCTCTCTTCCTCCCCTCCACCAGAAACCCAGCAATTCAAGGCCCAGCATTGTTAACTAGCTGTTGAGAGAGCAGACTTGCAGTTTACCTACACACACTTGAGTTAAACCTGACCCAGTGGTGAAAGGACAATGATCTCCTCAATTACTTTACGTACACACACATACACACGCACACACACACACTTATTTCAGTGCAGAAGAAATAAAATGATAAATGATTAAAAATCCTAAACAGCCCAGGAGATCTAAACAAATTGTTTGAATAAAGGATGCTGATTTGATTTATGGGGCATGTTGGAGGAAGGTAAGATAAGGTTGGACCAAATCAAGATTAATGACGGCTTGTGTAGCTGCAGTGTAAAGCGTTCCATCACATTTCCACACTTAAAGCTATACAGCCAATTTGGCTTCATGGATAAATCAATAAATGAGAGTTATTGAACTGTCTGGAGTTCCCTGATTTAACCACAAATGGATGACACAACCAACACTTCACCACATAAGTAGAGTTGCTGGCCATACAAAATTACTTACGCTGAAAGATATTGGACAGCCAACAAGTTCATCAATATTTGATCCCTTAGATCAGGGCCCATATAATCATCTTTATCTGAAAAATAACAATCAATAAGGTTTTTTTGTAGACTTTACGGTCCCCCACACCACCCCACCCCGTGACTGAAATGCTAGGTGTGCACAGGTTTGCTGCAGGTGATTCTGTTAGTGTCGAACTAGAGGAACTAATGGAAAATCAGCAATAACTTGCACTTATATATCAGCATATCATGCAAAGTGTTTCCATGCAGTCCACACAACGAATTACCTTTGAAGTGCAGTCACTGTTATTATCTATTCCCTTTTTATCAATTCCCAAGCAGAAAAATAGCCACTCAGCGGATATAAATGATGAAAAGTTTAGTAATGCAGCTGCAAATGACACAATATTTATACATAGTGCTTCAATGAAAGTGAAGGTAACCCTGATTTGCCCATGAGGCTCTGGATGGAGTAATAAGTCCAGTAGAAACACAAAAGGGATTACAGAGAGATTGTGAATAATTGTAAAGGGAAAATAGCAAAGGAAATCCACTGAAGTGAACCTTTGAAGAGATAAAACTGCCAACATTATATTGAAAATATAAGAACAATCAAGAACAATAAAAGGCCACACGATCCATCATTTTAATACCCTAACTGTCCAAGCCTAGCATCCCACATGCCCCAATGTCTCTGCCTCTGCTACTTATCAGATTATTCTTCCTTCTCTGTGGAATGTACAGTTAAACTTTTCTAATCTTTTCTCATGGCTCAACCCCTTTACATTTGGATCCTTCTTGATTGAAACGTATAAAATTCTGACAGGGCTAGACAGACTGGATGCAGGGAGGATGTTTCACCTGGCTGGGGTGGAGGGTCCTAGATCGAGGGGTCACAGTCTCAGGGTACGGGGTAGGGCATTTAGGACAGAGATGAGGAGAAATTTGTTCACTCAGAGGGTGGTGAACCTGTGGAATTCTCTACCGCAGAAGGCTTTGGAGGCCAAGTCACTGAATATATTTAGGAAGGAGATAGATAGATTTCTAGACACAGAAGGCATCAAGGGGTATGGGGAGAGAATGGGAATGTGGTATTGAGATAGAGGATCAGCCATGATCATATTGAACGGCGGAGCAGGCTCGAAGGGCTGAATGGCCTACTCCTGCTCCTATTTTCTATGTTTTCTATGTTTTTCTTGTTAGTCTTCTCTGCATTCTTCCTATGCATCCCTTTTAAATTGTGGCAAAAAAAACAATAAACAGCACTCCGAGTTGTCTGACCAGTGCATTATTAACTCTTAATATAATCTCCGTAGACTTGCATTTTGCTATTGTGGTAATATATCCCAACATCCTTTTTGCTTAATTATTTCCATCTCTCCATTGTTTAGACATTGTTTACCACTACTTCCTGGTCCCTTTTCAAGTCTGCCTGTGCTAATTCTATTCCATTCAATAGCCTAGAAATTGGTCCATACAACACCCGTTTATGGTCCCACTATGGCAGGCAGGAAGCGTGCACTCATTTCTGGCTGAAAGTGTGCCGCCCGCCATATTAGGTAAGGACAAACAGGAGATGTCCTTTACCCACGCCTGAAACAGGCATTAGGCCCTTTACATGTGCAAGTAAGGGGTCTAACGCCTGTTTGACGCCTCCTCCTGTAATGTTAAATCCATGCCGATTCATTGAAGATAGAGAAGGATAAGTTGGATAACTAAAGACCAGTTAGTTCATCCTCAGTTGTGGGCAATCTTTTAGAATCCATAATTTGAGATAAAATTAGTGAGGGTTTAGAAATATGTGAGCTAATCAAGGACAGCCATCATGGATTTGATAAAGGTAAGTTGTGTTTGACAAATTTAGTCAAGTTTTTGAAGAAATGACTGATTAGATAGATATAGTATATATGGATTTTAGGAGTTCAATAAGATGGCTCACAAGAGAAAATAGGGGCATGGAGTACAAAAATAAAGAAGTAAATACAAATTTGTATAAAACATTGGTTGGATCTTGGATCAGAGTTAGAATAATGTATGCAGTTTTGAGTGGCCCATTATAGGAAGAACCGTAAAACCAGAGGGAGTATTCAGAGTCGATTCACCAAGATAATGACAGGTATAGGAAACTACAGTTATGAGAAGAGACTTGAGATACTGTGACTATTGTCACTAGAACAGGGCAGCGGCTTTCTCCCCATAGCTCTGTATCTTCCTCTTCTTCAAATTTTGCTGGAGTTTTGGATTGTTCTGGCAAAGAGCTGACACAGACACAATGGGCTGAGTGGCCTCCTTCTGTGCTGTAAACTTCTAAATAGTTACTTTTTAAAAAATCCAACAACTACCATAGAACCTAATGAGCCCAGGTCCTGGTTTACTCTAATATGTGCACTATACAAATATTGTTACAAATATCACTATGATATTCTCATGTAGTGTGTGTACATCTGTGCAGGCCTGTTTTAAATGTGGATGGCGAAGCTCAGTTGAGTGCTCTCTTCCTGTATACCCAGTTGGCCATTGGCTATATGTCGCTTAAGTGGATGGTTAGGTGCTTGAGAGGTGTTAAAGGATCATTATTATAGATGTGTCATCACAGGCTGCTAGTTTTTCTTTCCCATTAATGAAATTGCATTCAGAAGAACAGATAATTTCAAAACTGCACATTTTCAACATTTCATTAGCAGGTTATAAATTATGATGATAAAGAGGCATTTCACCTGTTTTTCAAGAAAAGAGGATAATGCAGCCCATTATTATTTCATATCTCTTGTTAACTCCAAAATTAAGTATAAGGTTTCCATTGAAAGGCAGCATATAAAACCAGGCCCACATGACTTGTGAAAGAAATGACATTACATTGATGGCTTGCATTATTCTGGCCAGGCCTTTGTTAACGCTGAATCTTCCAGGAAAAAAAATAAGTTTAGGGAACAAATTATTAAGACAACCTGATGGGAAATCAGTTCTACAAAGTTACTAGAAAAAACGAGAGTTCAGCCTCTAGACAGCCTAAACTGCTGTCCTTACCACACAAAAGCAAATTGGGTTAAAATTGACAAAGCAGGGCGAAGCTCTGGGTGGGTGGGGGGGTTGTAACTTACAACTTCGGGAGAGGCAGAAAGCTGAAGGTATTGGATCAGCCGCATGTTATACGTCCCACCGGATTTTCCTTTCCATTCATTGGCGGGGTGAATAACGACCTGATACCGTCAGTTTCACACTTTAGCTGAAGTTGCCAGTTACCCCCTTGGATTCTTCAAGGACTTAATCTGGATGAATTTGATTTTTTGAGTAATTTTATTTTACATTTTAGTCTGCATCTTCTGTAATTTAGGTCTCTGCACGTCACATGTAGTGTGGACCCTGTCCACCAAGGCTGTTTACTTTCAGCTCCACAATGTTGCCCATATCTTTCTTTACCTCATCCACATCACAACAGAAACCTACACGTACACTTTTGTTATCTTCACATTCTACTTACATAGGAATTACAATACAGGAACAGGCCATTCAGCCCAACCAGTCTCTGTTGGTGTTTATCCTCCACATGAGCAGTTGTCCTAATCCTATGTGTCTGCCCCATTTCTATAGCCCATTCCTTGAACTACCTATCTAACCTTTTCTTATATGCCATGGTCTCTCCTTCACAATCTAATTGTGTATTATACAGCCTCACAACTCTGCATAAAAAAGTTTCTCCTGCCCTCTGTCCTAAATCTTACATCTATATCCCCTCATTGTAGACCCCTCAATCACTTCCCCAAAGTCCTCCTTTCCAGCTTCCCCACTTACTCTAGTGCTCACATCCTATCCCACATGAACTCTCAATCATCCATCAACCCTATACATGCTGACCTCCACTGACTGCCTGTCCTCCAACACATTGAATTCAGAATCCTTGTCCATAAAGCCCTTCGCTTGCATTGCCCCACCGTATCTCCGCAACCTCTTCCAGCTCTATTTCCGAGTCTGTGATCTCCAGTTTTCTGACTCTGGCTTCCTATGCATCCCCTTTCCTGTGCTCCCCCATTGGTGGCACAACCTACAGCCATCTCAGCCCTACCCTCCAGAACTTCCTTCCTAAACCCCTCCAGCTTGCTACTTTTCTCCTCACTTTTGAAAGCCTTCCCAAAACCTAGGTTTTTGGCAATGCCATAGCTATTCTGTTGCTGCTTGCTGTCTACACTCTCCTATGTAAAGTGCCTTGGGACATTCCACTACATTAATAGAGCTATAAAAATGCAGTTGCTATTGTCTCTGCAATTTACCATCGCCATACAATCACTCCTACTGTGAAGAAAAGCCACAGACAGATTAATAGTACATTATGGGTTTCTTTTCTCAACAATATAATTAGTTGCTAATTAATCTGTTAATTTTAGGACATTAAAAGGCAGTGGTGGCATGTTACATAAAATCTTGCAAGAGAGCTAGAAATATTTGTAAGGACAGTCGGACATTTGGACAACATTGGTAGGTAACGTTTTCCTGCCGTCTCACACCTAAACTGCACTAAATTTTAAAAACATCATTAAAAAAGGTTCTAAAAAAAACGCATTTGAGAGAAGTTTAAACCACACTGAATTATCTGTAAGTAACTAATGTAGTAGAGTAATAGACCAATCCGTTCCCTCATGTTACAATAACTGAGCCCACTGACGTCAAAATACTGATGTCACTCCTTTACCGGCCAACTTTATGTTGGGCTCAACAAAATCCCTCATTCAATTAAAAATTTGCTGGATTTCCATGAAACTGGTGATTAGGTTCATTTAGTAATTACAGAATTCATATTGTCCATTTAAAAAGAAAAAGATTCCAAGTAAATATATTTGAACTTTTGTAACTGTTCTTTAAAACACTCATTATTTTGAGTGAGAAACCTGGGAGAGAAGACAAGATAAACCAAAGACTAGTGACGAGCTTGAATTTTACAAGCCTGTAGATTGTGGGCAAAAAGGGAAAAGGTGAGCAAGGTAAGGAGCATAGCTTTGAGGACCTAAGAAAAAGTGGGATAGAGTAGAAGCCAGTGCGATGAAAATACAAGTAGGGTGGGATGAAATTCCATTGTAATCTAAGTGAGTATTGTTTACATTGTTTTGGGAAGTGACTAATCAGAGGATTATTTTTAACAATTTCCAAATGTAACTAAGGGTTTGATGCAAAGGAAAATTACACAATGAATCACCTCATAAAATCCCATCTAAAAGATCAAGGATATTACTTCATGTTTCATTTTTTCACCAAATATTGAACATGGATTTAGAACAGAGTGAGAGACGAAAGATTGAAAAGTATTGGCATGTAGAGAGAATTGGTGATTAAAGGGAAAATGTTACATTTTAGTTTCCGCATTGGTAATTAAAAATTTTATCGCCAGGCGAAAACGGGCGATGGCAAATCGGCCGCAGGATTTTCTTTTCTGTTGATGTCAATGGACTCCCGACCAGTGCCGTTTCCACTGATAACAAAACAACTGTGGGGTCGATTTTAACTGTTTTCATTGAAACAAATGGAAAGGAAAATCAGCCGGGGGGGTAAAAAAAACAACTGCCAGCAGGCGGGAACATTAAAATCGACCACTTCGTCTAGAATTGTCAGAATGTAGAAAAACATTCTCAGAATAATTAGAACATTTACTATTAGTTATAGTGCATCATGCTAGCCCTCTCATAAGTGTATAAATCTGTAAGTTAGGTATGCCACAAGTATGGGTGAGATATAATCATCTTTCTTATATGCTGCTGGTCCTTTCAGCTGGCTGAAATTCATAGAAATGTTGGAGTTTATGTTTTACTTGGTGTGTTATCCATTTAGTACACTTTTTATGAAACCTTCTCCATGAGAAAACACTCCAAGTTTTGTGCTGACAGTGAATTAAAGAAGCATTCTGAAAGGAATCAGTTTTCAAGCTTTCCTTTCTCCATGCCTATCTCCCTCCCCTTTAGCTACTGACACAACCTCTCTGTGTCTTGTAAACGTCTTTTGTTTCTTTGATTAATCTCGTTAGGCCTCCTATTGCCACATACCAATATCACATCTGCCATTTAACCATCTCTATACGCTTCTATAATCCTCCTTCACAGCATACAGAACTAGAAATATGCAGAAATTCATTTTTATTAATGTTAGAAAACCCATAACAATGATGAACTGCAAAGGGCATTCACTATTAAATATGTCAAAGATGTGTTTCAATTTACGGCCCTGAAAGTGTTTTAGTGATTCACGTGTCTTTTCCTGTTTATCTATTTTGTCAAACCAAAAAAGTCATTGTTACCATTCCAGTCTTATACAATTTAGTTGAGTTTCATCACATCACAATGTGAAAAGCCCTCTCGTGGGAGCACTTGCATAAGCATATGTCAGGACTGTACATTAGGCGATTCAGGTACTCTATCAAAATCTTTCTTATTAGATAATTTCCTTAGGGCCACGCTCTAGCAATCAGAATTATAACCAAAGCCTATTTCATGTGAAGAGTACTACATTACCATTTAAATGTGAGCGTGGGAGTTCAGTTCTTCATGCATATCTCTTAGAGAAGTGCTTTGTAAAATAGAAATATTGATTATAATTCAAATGACATTTGCTGCCAGTTGTAAGCACAACACTGAACACAGATTCTACTCCAAACACCAATCCCACAGCTTTGAAATTACCAAAATTGTTTGGAAAGTATTGTCATAATGTCCCATGAATGCGATTTCAATACGGCAAATTTGTTACGAATTTTTAAAAGATATTTAGTGATTATAACTGGCCTCTCCATGTCAATCGATCAATTGCTTTTAAATCTAAAACAAAATCTAAAATCCAATTTTTTAAAATCTGAAAATTGTTTACCTCTTAAGTTTTTTGAAATAGCAAATAAAATGAAAGAAAAATGTAAAATATTGGCAGTACACCGCAGAGCAGAGAAAAGGCAAATTCATATTTTGAATATATATCTGTTATCAGACTGAAGACTAAAGGATAGGGATCGTTTTGGTAAGGTTGGAAAAAATAAAGAGAAAAGGGGGAAATTGCAGGGAGGGGGGAGAGGGAAGCGAATCAGCAGATATTCCAATCACAAAGGGAATTAATGGGTTGAATGACCTACAATATGAAAGTATTGTTCCTTTATTGTCAGTAGTATTTGGAATCTTGTGCACCTGTGACTGTGGCTCATTATCTTATGAGGGAGAAAGGAATAGAAGGTTATGCTGATAGGGTTAGATGAAGAAGGGTGGGAGGAGGCTCATGCAGGGCATGAACAGGACAAAGCAGCCCGCTTGATTGGCACCCCATCCACCACCCTAAACATTCACTCCCTTCACCACCAGCGCACAGTGGCTGCAGTGTGTACCATCCACAGGATGCACTGCAGCAACTCGCCAAGGCTTCTTCAACAGCACCTCCCAAACCCGCGACCTCTACCACCTAGAAGGACAAGGGCAGCAGGTACATGGGAACAACACCACCTGCACGTTCCCCTCCAAGTCACACACCATCCCGACTTGGAAATATATCGCCGTTCCTTCATCGTCGCTGGGTCAAAATCCTGGAATTCCCTTCCTAACAGCACTGTGGGAGAACCTTCACCACGGACTGCAGCGGTTCAAGAAGGCGGCTCACCACCACCTTCTCAAGGGCAATTAGGGATGGACAATAAACGCCAGCGACGCCCACATCCCATGAACGAATAAAAAAAAAGAACACCAGCATAGGGCTGAATGGTTAGTTTCTGTGCTGTAAATTCTACATCATTCAACGTAAGTTATTTGTGTGAGGGAGGAGAAGCCTGCTGGGATTCCTTCTCCTTCAACCATTCAATGGATGCCTAGTGGAAGGTTGGCTGAGCAGTGTTAGTGCATGAAAGGAGATATTTGCAAACTGAAATGTCCTGCCTTGTCAACCAAGGAGGAGAAAATTAATTTGGGAGATAATTAAAAGAAAATGAGAGGGAAAGATTGCAAAGATTTTAGAGAGTAAGATGGATATTAATGTTCAATTCCAACAATTTCACACATTGAGGCGTCTATCAGTAGAACAGCAGTAAGCTTTGTTGCAGCATTAGCTGAAAGGCCCCTGGAGTTTCATTTATCTGATCTTTAGCAATTTAGATTACCAACAATGCCTATTTCCTTTATGGAAATCTACCTTTAGCTGGCTAATGCATAAACTGTTCAAAAGTATTTTTATCACCATTTGTACTTTACCAGCAAGTAATGGTAACTATCACGGGAAGATATTTATTCCGCATTGCAAACTAAAAATGGGAATGTCTTTTTATTTTGTAACTTCTTTATCTTTAACAAGTACTTTTGATAATTGCATTTGACAATCCAGCAATGTTTGTTCTTTTCTAGCTCACTGTAATTGTACCATTGCAGCAGCTGCTGTCCATTTTGACAGGTAAATTATAACATGGTCTGACTTTAATTGCTCCAAGGCAATAATGCTAGTAATTTTCTTAGTCGCAGGTTATTAATTAGTTTTATCTCCTTACTATTTCACAAAATGTGTATTCAGATGTTATTCATTTAATAGTTGCACTTAGACAAGTTTGAATTACATTTTACAAGTCCCTTCAAAATGTACCTTGGTAGAGACTTTCAACAGCTGGCCATCCAATTCGAAAGTCCGGTGGAGTCCTTGTGCTCCCATTTGCCCGTCTGATTCAAATTTTCAGGCAGGCCTTTAAATGGGTGCCCAGCACTCCCACCCAAAACAGGCAAGAGGCTGTTTAAATACACCTGCTGTAGGACCCTGATTGCAACTTCCAAGGAGAAATGGGCAAAGCATGCAAGGCAACTAGTTTGGTATCATCTGCAAATTTGACCAATTTTCACAGGGTTTCTGAATCCAAGTCATTGATGTGAATTAATATTGTTCCCTATTCCGATTCCTGGGACACCCACTCAGTACTTTGCACCACCTTGAGATAAGGGCCCAGTTTTCTGCTTTTGTGGAATTGGGGAGCATCTTCAGCAGAGGGACACAGATACATGCTTGATCCCAGAGGGGCTCTGGATTTGCTGGGCTCCCCAGCCCAAAGAGTCAACCAGCAGAGGGTGAAAAGGCCTCGGAGGCCTGCAGCTGCGTGACATTGCCAGCGGTGGTAGAAAATATAACATTTCTTTTTAAATTTTCACTCTGAAAACCACTGTACAGACCTCCCAACATTTAAAATTGAAATTCCGCCTACACTGTCATAGCTGGACATCAGTGCTGCAGAGGCGTCCCTTATAAAAACATAAGAAATAGGAGCAGGAGTAGGCCACAAAGCCCCTCGAGCCTGCTCTGCCATTCAATAAGATCATGGCTGATCTTCAACCTCAACTCCACTTTCCCGCCTGATCCCCATATCCCTTGATTCCGCTCGTGTCCAAAAATCTATCAATCTCAGCCTTGAATATATTCAGTGACTGAACATCCACAGCACTCTGGGGCAGAGAATCCCGAAGATTCACCACCCTCTGAGTGAAGAAATGCTCCTCATCTCAGTCCTAAATGGCCGACCCCTTATTCTGAGACTATGCCCCCTAGTTCTAGACTCTCCAACCAGGGGAAACAGCCTCTCAGCATCTACCCTGTCAAGCCCTCTAAGAATTTTATATGTTTCAATGAGATCACCTCTCATTCTTCTAACCTCCAGAGGATATAGGCCCATTCTACTCAATCTTTCCTCATAGGACAGCCGTCCCAGGAATCAATCTGGTGAATCTTCGTTGCACCGCCCCTAAGGCAAGTATATCCTTCCTTAGGTAAGGAGACCAAAACTGTACACAGTACTCCAGGTGTGGTCTCACCAAAGCTCTGTACAATTGTAGCAAGACTTCCTTTCTCTTGTACTCCAACCCCCTTGCAATAAGGGCCAACATACCATTTGCCTTCCTAATTGCTTGCTCTACCTGCATGTTAATTTTCTGTGTTTTGTGTACAAGGCCACCCAAATCTCTTTGAACACCAACATTTAATAGTTTCTCACCATTTAAAAAATATTCTGTTTTTCTATTCTTCCTACCAAAGTGAATAACCTCACATTTCCTCACATTATACTCCATCTGCAACCTTCTTGCCCACTCACTTAATCTGTCTATATCCCTTTGCAGACTCATTGTGTCCTCCTCACAGCTTACTTTCCCACCTAGCTTGTATCGTCAGCAAACTTGGATACATTACACTCGATCCCTTCATTTAAACCATTAATATAGATTGTGAATAGCTGAGGCCCAAGCACTGATTCTTGCGGCACCCCACTAGTTACAGCCTGCCAACCTGAAAATGACCCGTTTATTCCTACTCTCTGTTTTCTGTCTGTTAACCAATCCTCTATCCATTCTAAGATATTATCCCAACCCCATGAGCCCTTACCTTGTGTAACAACCTTTTGTGTGGCACCTTATCGAATGCCTTTTGCAAGTCCAAATATACTACATCCACTGGTTCCCCTTTATCTACCCTGCTAGTTACATCCTCAAAAAACTCTAATAGATTTGTCAAACATGATTTCCCTTTCATAAAACCATGTTGACTCTGCGTAATCATATTATGATTTTCTAAGTGCCCAGTTACCTCTTCCTTAATAATGGATTCTAGCATTTTCCCAACAACTGATGTCAGGCTAATTGTTTTCTCTCTCCCTCCTTTCTTGAATAACGGTGTTACATTTGCTACCTTCCAATCCATGGGGACCATTCTAGAATCTAGGGAATTTTGGAAGATCATAACCAATGCATCCACTATCTTTGCAGCCACCTCATTTAGAACCATAGGATGTAGCCCATCAGGTCCAGGGGATTTGTCGGCTTTTAGTCCCATTAATTTCTCCAGTACTTTTTGTTTATACATTAATTACTTTAAGTTCTTCACTCTCATTAGTCCTTTGGTTCCCCATTATTTCTGCAATGTTTTTTGTGAATTCTACTGTGAAGATAGATACAAAATATTTGTTTAACATCTCTACCATTTCCTGATTCCCCATTATAATTTCTCCTGTCTCAGCCTCTAAGGGACCAACGTTTACTTTTGTTACATTCTTCCTTTTTACATACTTGTAGAAGCTCTTACAATCTATTTTTATATTTCTTGTTATTTTACCCTCATATTCTATTTTCTCCCTCTTCATCAATTTTTTGGTCATCCTTTGCTTATTTCTAAAACTCTCCCGATCCTTAGGCTTACTACTCTTCTTGGCAACATTATAAGCCTCTTCTTTTAATCTAATACTATCCTTAACTTCTTTTGTTAGCCACAGATGGATCACTTTTCCTCTGGAGTTTTAACTTCTTAATGGAATGTATGTTCGTTGAGAATTATGAAATATTTCTTTAAATGTTTGCCATTGCTTATTTACTGTCATACCTTTTAATCTAATTTCCCAATCTACCTTAGCCAACTCACCCCTCATACCTAGGTAATTGGCTTTACTTAACTTTGTCTCATTACACAAGACAAGATCTAAAATAACCTGTTCCTTGGTTGATTCCACGACATATTGTTCTGGGAAACTGTCTCGAATGCATTCCATGAACTCGTCCTCCAAACTACCTTTGCCAATTTGATTTGTCCAGCCTGTATGAAGATTAAAGTCCCCCATAATTATTGCATTACCTCTGTTACAAGCTCCTATTATTTCTTGATTAATACTTTGTCCAACTTATCTTCACTGTTGCTATGGGATGGAAAATATGTCAGATTACATATTTCTGTTATTTGAATATGCTTTCAATAGGCAGACATATTGAGCGTCACCGGCAGGAAGATAGATGGGTGTCAAAATGAGCGGAGACGTAACAGAGTGGGCCCAGAAATCAGCAGAAGGAGGGCAAAAGATCTGGGCCAACTTCAACAAATTTCTGTTGTTTTCTATCCTTAAGCCAATTTCTTATCCACACCCATGACTTGAGTGTAACTAATCATCTTTCGTGTGGAACCTTATCAAATGCCATTTTAGAAGTCTAGGTATATCTACACCTTAGGGCTTTCCATAGTCCACTTGAGATGTCACTTCAAATAAGTCAAGGACCTTGGTCAGACAGGATCTTCCCCTTCTGAATCCATGTTGACTTTACTAGGTTATTACTGTACTCTTCAAATTTTCTCCTGATAAGTTTGTTTTACAAGGGATTGAAGTAAGATTAATGGGTCTGTGGTTGCCTGTATTTCCTATCTTTTTATAGAGTAAATTGTCTTTCTTCTTATGCTGACCTGGTGCACACCTTCCAAAAATGCACCATGCATGTCTGCCATTTACAATGATGTCCCCAGATGCTGTTCTAAAGAGCTTGAATTGCTTACCATCAATGTCCATAAGGTAGCACAATGGTCTTTATGTCTCAATTTTAAGCTAGAAGTGACCTTTACTCACATCCTTACATGTATTCACTGCCCACAAAACCTTCCATGGAATGTTGTCGCTTGCTGCATTCATCTGTGTCATCACCCCCATTATGGGTTGCATTGCTGACACCTGGAATTTTGGCAAAAAATAGCTATAGAAGGTGTTGAATATGGGGAAGTGAGAAGACGTGTCAGATGATAGTTCATCGTGACATTCTGCTTCTCTTCCAATTGTAATCTGCACCAAATGTCAGTGAACTATATCATGAAATCCTCATTTCACTCTACTAAAAATTCCACTCCTCTGTAAACTATTCTAAACTCTCTTCCTCTTTTCATCCTTTACAGCTATTGCCCACAGAGAAAGGGCTGCAATTGATAGAACATTTGCGGAGTGGGAAGGTGTAGACGGGACTATTAACACAGTGGCCAGATGTGGAAGCCATGGGAAAGCCTCGTGTTTAACATTAGCACAAATGTCTCTTTCAACCAACAATGGTTGGTCTTCTGTATCTTTTTAGTCTGCTACTGCCTCTCTGCTGCCTTTAGGACCTTCCTTCTCTGGGGCCTCCCTGAAGAGGCTTCCTTGTAAGACAAAACTGTACAACAGGCAGCACAGAAATACAATGCTTAACACGCCAGCCAAACTGTACTGCAGGATTCCCCCAGATCAATCCAGGCAATTGAAGTACGCATTCAACATGCCAAATCCCAAGGCAGTGTAAAGGGGGTTGAGACCCAGTGCAACAGGCCTCCACATCTTTTTCCTCTCCATAATGCCTGGAAAATAAATGATCTCAGATGCTACAGAGAGGAGCATTGGGGCCAATCTACCTGGTATACCACACAAATATTTGAATGGTTCATAAATTCTATCATTTCCTGATGGATGATTTTTAGGCTATTTAGGACCAAGATGAGGAAAAATTTCTTCACTCGGAAGGTTGTGAATCTTTGGAATTCTCTGCCCCAGAGGGCTGTGGATGCTCAGTCGTTGAGTATATTCAAGACTGCGATCGATGGATATTTTGACACTAAGGGAATCAAGAGATATGGGGAATAGGGCGGGAAAGTGGAGTTGAGGTAGAAGATCAGCCATGATCTTACTGAATGGCGGAGCAGGCTCTAGGGGCCATATGGCCTAGTCCTGCTCCTATTTCTCACGTTCTTACGTTCTTATGTTCATAAATTCTCCTATTTCCTGGTGGATGACTTTTGGAGGTTGTGGTTATGGTTATAAACAGTCTAGTCATACTTCTGCATTCAGCCATTTTGAATCAGAGGCCATGGAGAACATTCTGGGCCTTGCAAAACTTGCAGACCCAAGCCTGTGTGTATTAAGCCTAGTGACTGGAGAACGAGCCCCTTGGCAACACATAGACTAATGAACCTGTCACTGCTAACTGCAAGAAAATCCATTCCACTCCTACGGTGAAATGCAACCTTTGCCATAAGCAAGCTTGTGAATGAAACACCTACGAAAAGGTATGATCTGCACCTAGAGTTCTGGGAGATACTAATCTGGAGCCCTTTGCTGGAAGCCGTCATGGTTCTAAGGTCCCCCACACAATCAGGCTTCTAACAAGGTTAAAACAGACCAAACCAGAACGCAGCCACAAGCTAACAAGGATTTTTTTCTGATTGGCGGTCTCCTAAAACCCCATAGAGGGCAACAACCCAACCCTACAAAATCCCACTCTGTTTCAGCAGGACTCAAACGATCTTCCCTCGGAGGTACCAACTTCAATTTTTAACAAATAGAATACTTTGTACTGAAAGCATTACCCTCAGCTATTCCTTTGCCTTTAATTTCTTGAATTTTAGAATTTTGCCTGACCATAATCACAATAAAATTAGTTTGCATTAGGTTTGATCAAAATGTTTCCAGAGGACAATGACTAATATTTAGGTTTGCCCTCCACTTGCTTTTTGCCAGTACCAGTAACACTACATGTTGATGTGGTACTTTCTGAATGTATATATATACAAAGGAGTTATGATTCAACAAGAACGAAACATGTTATTTTAAAATAACAAATTGGTTTGACAACAAAAAGTCAATCTCAAATAATGGCTTCACAGCAGCTCAGGCTGAGTACGATCATAAGGGCTTTGCAAAATTCACAATGGCAAAGGCTGAGATTAAGGCACTTATACTTAAAGGCGGCTGCTCAATTTATGAATAACGATATTCATGCGAATTGGATGCACAGCATAAGTGGTGTGCAGGCCATGGCGTTAATTGAATAGCAGTGACATTTGTAAGAGTGGCGTTCAAGAATACAGTATCATAATGATGATGAGATCTCAAGGTGATTCAAAGGAACACTGGGAGCTAAATTGGGCCTCCCAGTGCCCATTCTGTAGGCGTTACGCAGCCTCCTATGGACCCAAAATGGCGTCCGGAATGCGCGCGCACACTTCGAGCGTGACGTGCGCTGGACGCCACCTTGGTTAAGGCTTTTGCGAACGCGCAGATAATGAACGCCGGCAGCATGTAAAGTAGAGAGAATGTGCGGTAGATCAGTGTGTAGTGCTGATTTAAAGGGACAGATGTGATTTTGGAACTCAATGCTCCAGCCAACGTATTGTCTTAACCTCACACAGCTGAACAGGTCGTAGACGGCCTGGAAGATCCCCCACCAGCGCTGTTTAAAGGGAGCATGCAGTTTAGTTGCTGGATTCGTTATTCTGGCTGCTGGTACAATTGTATATGTTTGTTGAAGCTTCCTATACCTGAAGAAAGTTGCAATATTATATAGAGAGTGGTCTGGCTGGTTGTGCATCACTGTTGGTGGCATTTAAAACATTGTGCTGAACAAGGTTGCTGCTAACCATGCTAGAGCTCCCGCTGGGCACTGAACACCACTGGGAGCATGCAGAGAGGCCACGCAGAGCAGGTCAAGCTGTGAGGAGAGGGAGGACGCGCAGGACACTGAGCAGGAGGCCATATCCAATGAGGGTTTTCAAGGACCAATTCTCTTACCTGAGTGAAGATCAGTGCATCCGATGGCTGCAGTTCACGAAAGAGGTCGTAACGGAAATATATCAACTGCTGCAGCCACAACTGCAGCCTCAGAACAGGGCGAGGGCAGCTTTACCTGTGGCTCTGAAGGTAACCGTGGCGCTGAATTTTTACAGCTCTGGTTCCTTTCAGGCTGCTGCTAGCGATATGTGCAACATCTCGCAGTTTGCAGTGCACTGCTGCACAAGGGAGGTCACAGAGGCACTGCACGAGCTGGGCAACAGAATCAACATATTCCTTCTTGTCAGACAGAAGCAGAACGAGCGAGCATGAGGATTTGCTCACATTGTAGGCTTCCCCATGGTGCAGGGTGCCATTGACTGCATGCGTATTGCCATGCGTACTCTACAACAGAACTCGGCCATGTTCATGATCAGAAATGGGTTCCACTTCCTCAATGTGCAGCTAATTTGCGACCACACGCAGCGCATCATGCAGGTCAATGCCCGCTACCCTGGCAGCAGTCATGACGCCTTCACCGTGCCGCAGTCAAATGTGCCACCTATCTTTCAACCAGCATGGCAAGTCAAAGGCCGGCTACTGGGCGACAAGGGTTATCCCCTCATGAAGTGACTCATGACTCCGGTCAGGAACGCACGCACAAGTGCAGAGCAGGCATACAACGAGAGCCATGTGGCCACACAGAACGTCATCGAGCACACCATAGGCATCCTAAAGCAACACTTCCGCTGTCTGGACCGTTCCGGAGGAGCCCTGCAGTAATCAGCTAGACGGGTGTCACAATTCGGCGTTGTATGCTGCATGCTGCACAACCTCGCCATTATGAGAAGACAGCCCTTGCCACCGCCTATCCGGCAAGATCCTGAGGCAGAGGAGGAGGAGGCGGAGGAGGAGGAGGAAGAGGTGACGGGGGAAGTGGAGAAAGAGGCAAGGGGGCAACAAGTTGCACAGGCTCTGTCTGCCGCGGCTCTACGTGCTCACCTTATTCGTGAGCGATGTCAGTAACCTCAACACCTCCTCCCAAGTCGCCAACAGTCCTACACTCCTCACCTTTCCTCTCCCACATGACCATCAAATCGTCCTCATGATTACACGTTGCTTCCTCCAGCAGCTCATCACATAAATAAAAACCAACTGCGAGTTCAAATCCAAATTTATAACGTAATACTTTAACTGTAGTAGCAAACATTACACTATTCACCCTTGTGCATTCCCTCAGTGCCTGTTGTTCGTGAGCCTTTGCCTTTCCTAGTGCTCCAACGAGTTGCATCCCCAGTGGCTGGAGCATGGGTGGTGGAAGGCTGCTGACCTTCAATTGAGGAGCGTGCAAATGGCAGTGGAGGACGACCTCAAGCAGCTCTGGGCCAGGAGGGCCCGGCTTCAGACTGCACCATCTCAGCATGGGCTGCAGCAATCTGGCCTGGCTGGCTGACAGACAACAGCAAGGGCACTGGGGAAGTGGCAGGGGTGGGAGCAGAAATGCTGTCATTCTGAGAAAGGACAGCAGGTTCGTCTGCATTGGTGCCTTTGCCACACACAATGGGGCGGCGCCTCAGCATTCCTGGTGATCTGCTGGAGAACAGATTGCTGGAATGCTGTGATGTCCTGGAAGCCCCATTCCACAGTTAAACCCAGAGCCATGACAGCGGCAGTCTGAGTCCGTAACGCAGCAGACAGAGCTTCCAAAGCAGCGGTCTGAGCTCCAAATACAGCACGCAGACCTTAGATGGCGGATGTCTCTGCTGCAATGGAAGCTGTGACTTCGGCCATCAGACGCTGCATCATAGTGGGTTCCACAGGTATGCTGATGGAGGTGACCACCCGATGGGCTTCAAGCTCTGCGCAAAGCCCTGTGCCAAGTTCGAGGTGGACTCCTTCATGCCCCTTGACATTGAACACAGGATTTCTGGCAGGCTTTCCAATGCACCAAGCATTTGGCTGTGTATGTGCATCAGCCTTCTTCTGTAACCTGGCCCATCAAAGTCATCATCTGACTCCTCGGCAGCAGAACTAGTGCCCAAGCTGGCACCTGTGGTATCCGTTCCCCCTGCCCCAGCTCCTGCGCACTTGTGCCCGGTGTCTCACCATGTGCAGATCCCTCCTCTAACCTTGCCTCTACAGTACGCACAGTGTCGGTATCTGACCTGGTGGATGCGAGTCTCGGATCAAGTAATGGTGCAGCTTCAATGTCACTGTCTTCCTCCTCTTTCACCTCGGACGGTGCCAGCTCCAATTCTTGTGTATCAGTAATAACAAAGGGAGATGGGTTGAGTTGTGGAGCGGGGATAGGAGTGAGTAAAACGTGCGTGCTGTGAACCCATCTGCAAGCACGTGAGTCAGAAAAGATTGTGGGATGCGGGAGATGTGGGAAACGAGGAGGATTAAGTATGCAGAGACATTCATCTTCGATACCTCCAGCACTGCCAATGGCCATGGCCACAGCGACGGCCCACCCAATGATCAACAGCACAGTCTCCTCCATGGGGGTGAGGACGTGTAGGTGTGCCTGTCCTCCCCCTGCTGCCTGCTGTTATGTGCCACTTTCTCTGCAAGACAGAGGGAAGTATGTCAGTGAGTGTCCTGCAAGGTCTTTGGGTGATGTGGCTGTCATGGTTGAAATAGCTGCCAGTGTGTGTGACCTGTGAGTTGTGGGTGTGTGGCTTGCAAGAGTGGTACTCTGTGAGGGCGAGGTTGCAGCATCCGATGTGCAGCGTTGGATGGAAAGCGTTTGTTGGTAGGTGGGTGACGGGGGGGTGTAGTGGGTGGAGCAGTGGATGAGGCTCATGGTGCATTTGGTAGGATATGCCACTTGACAGTTGAATTCACTCACCTTGACCACTCATGTCAAATCATTGAACTTTTTCCTGTATTACATCCACGTGCGTGGTGCAATGCTCCTGGCATTTACTTCCATCGCCACTTCCTCCCATTGCCTCCGCAGCATGTGTCTGGAGGGCCTCCTGCCCCCCTACGGATACAGGATGGCCCCCTGTCCGTCCACCTTGTGCACCAAGGCCTCTAGTGCATCGTCTGAGAACCTTGGTGCACACTCCCTTGCAGGCCCAGCCATTACTAATCTTCCAGCACAGATTTAATTGCCAATGCACTTCCTGCAGCCATAGTGCACCTCCCCCTTAAGAGTGCAAGCTGCCTTTAAGTAGTGCTGGCCACGCCCCCATATCGGGGCCCCCTGCTGGTGCGCGCAGCCACTCAGCAACACAGGTAGTGCTGGCTACACGCAGAAATCGTGGAAATCAGCAGGCAGCATGAATCTCACGTGCTGCCTGCATCTCAACCCACAAGCATGGGGTAATCATGCACCGCGACCCCAGTGCCTGCTTTCGGGGGTTAACCAATTTTACCCCCACTGTGTTAGTGCTGTAATGTAAACACTGGGGGAAAGATTGTACAATTGAGGATTGGAGCAAAAACAGGTACCAAACTCTGAAGATCAGTGCATGCATCTTTATGTTGTGAGCATAAATAAGCTCAGTATCACACAGAGGCGCCATCCATTGTTTTGTGCCAAACACTTCTTTCCTACGCAAAGACTTTATATAATCTTCACAATTTTTGCCCACCATAGCTTTTTGTCAGCCTTCAAAATTTTATCCCCCACATGCGACCATTTATCTTGAAGTGATTGAATCTTCTTTTTTAAATAGCATGCCGCAGCAGCCCCAGATATGATGGCCTTCCCATTGTGCAAACTCTGAGCAGGAGTTGCAATCCAGACCTGGAGCTCATTATAACTGCTGAAGTTCCAGAGGGATTGGCTATGCTCAGTACACACAGGCACAAATCTATTGGCATCGCGTTCTGGCTTAAAAGTCTGGCAACAGGAAATCTATCCCTGGATGACAATGAGCAGCAACGCTTGCTGATATCTGCCGAATTTAGCCTGGGGATTCCAAGACTAACTGTACCACTTTAATTGTTGCCCCAGCTGACAGTGCCTAACCCAGCGCAGACTGGTTACAAATCTGGGATCTTCTGGACGACATGGTTGGGTTCTGCACTCAAATGCTGGGTTGCTGGCATTTAAAGTTTGCTCAGGTACACAGAATGTTGTCATTCCACATAACAATACAGATGATGGTTTAGTCAGAGCTGTATAATTCCTCACTTCACTGTTTCATTATTCTGTTTACAGGACATTAGAGACATTTATTAGATCTCAATGTCTTTGAAAGAGAAGCCAATGATTTTTAACTTTTCCACCACTGGCACTCTTCCCTGCACCCCCCCCCCCCCCTCTCTTTAGCCTGCAGATTATTGCTTGCTTGCCTTTGCAGAATTCCCAAGCGCCTTGTACAGGCTCAGCACAGAATCTGCTGTCATGGCAACAGCAGTAAGTTATACATTTGCTAGTGGTTTGTTTCAGTCATGATTATAAATGCAACGCTTGTGGTTATATTCTGGTACTTTTCTATTCTGCCTAATATAATAATGTTATGATGTCCAACTACTGTTTGCACTGAAGGTTTTTAATAAAAAAAAGTGTGGTTGGATGTATTTTGCTCGTTTGGATCATTTTTATTCAATTCTATGCTGAAAAATAACATATTCGGTACTTGCATTATTGAAATGTTCCTACTAAAATATTCTGTTATGATATAATACTGAATATATAATTTCACAGTGATTAGGGATTGAGTGTGACAGTGGGTGTGAATACAATCCTTTTATCTCTGGGAGTATAAACCAAGTGGAGACTGATGTGTTAAATGAAACAGGAAAGTGTCAGCCTAGTTCATAGAGGTTATAGACCCAGGACAAGACCAAACTGGATTGAGTACTAACTGGCACATAATTGGAAATCATATTTAACCAGCCTAAAAAGATTGAACCCCCCATACTCGTGCAGCAGGGGTACTCTTCTGAGATTGAGGAAGTGAATATACAGTACAGGCTTCTAACAAAAGCAGTTGATACTCTGTTGGTAAAATTGTTCAAACAAACCTGGATAAATATTTGATTAGGAATGGGATTGCAGGCTACACAGGTAAGTGTAGACACAGATGATCAATGGTTCATGTGTTGCTAGGGCTGAGGAAGGGGGTGTATGTGCAGGGCAGCTGACCAACAGAGAAGATCAAATGCTCCATAGGCCACAATGGTTCCTGTGCTGCTAGAGTCATAAATATATCATCTGTGAATTCAGACTCGCTAGGTTGAATAAGGGAGTCAGATAGATAGAAGCTTAGTCCAACTACCTTTGAGGGGTGAGGTGGGGTGGGGGGGGTAAGGAACACATTTTGCCAAGCCTTCCCTCAGGTGATTAAATAAATAACATTGAATCCTTGATAGGGCAGATTTTATATTGTCTGTGGAAGATGCAAATTTGATAGATTGAATGTTTTTTTTCTCCTTACATTTTCTTTTTCTTTCTGCCAATTTTATCTCGTCGATCTGAAACATTGATATCTTCATGGGCCATTGCTTCATTGGCACTGGGCATCTCCCAGTAACTCACCCCCAGTACCTACATATGAACACTTCCAGCAGGGGTCAAGCTAATGCTGACCATGAAATCAAACCTTAGCTTAGTTTCCCCTCCCTAATTCTGGGCCACAGAGGGCAATTTTAGTGCCTTTCCCCGTCAGTACACATCGGGGATTGATGTTGGAATCACTGGATAACTTGTTGGGGAGCCCTGTATCAAACCCATGTCATAGTTGACTTACAAGATACTCGAGAGTCAAGTGAGTGTGCAGTGCATGGTTCCTTGCTTACCTGGTTGTCCCCCAGCCTGCTGCTGATGTTTGCAGTCTGAACTGTCTTTTTAAAGGCTGCCTTCATCCCAGTGTCATCCTGGTGAATTATTGCTGGACTCCCTCAAAGAGCAGTACATCCATCCTGAGATCGCAAAACTGAACACAATAATCCAAGTGAGGTCTGGCCAGAAGTCAGTACAGCTGCAGTAGTAGTATTAAATTAAAGCATCTTAACTGGTGTCTGGGAAGCAGGCGTTGACTTGCGTGTTCCTGGTCACCGACCAGCTGCACAGTGATAGAGTACAATCCCTTTGTGTTCATGTAGGCCATGGCAATGTGCCAAGGAATCCAAATCATCATCCGAGTACAAATGGCCCCCTGCAGCTTGGGACATCCAGCAGTGTGTTGCAATTGGGCAACTCTACCATGTACTTTTACTATTGAGTGGGAAAGGATATGAAAGCACTGGCCCTGCTGAACACTGCGTCAATCACCTGTTTGAGCTGTGGTCAACTTGTCTGCCAGTGTAGAGGCAGTTTCCCCCACCCCCCCCACCTCCTCCCATTATTGCTAAGTGAAGGCTGAGGGGTGACCTAATAGAGGTCCTTAAAATTATGAAGGGATTTAATAGGGTAGATTTTTCCACTTTTGGGCAGTCCAAAACTAGGGGTCATAAATATAAGATAATCACTAATAAATCCAATAAGGAATTCAAGAGAAACTTCTTTACCCAGAGAGTGGTAAGAATGTGGAACTTGGACTGGTCGAGGTGAATAGCATGGATGCCTTTAAGGGGAAGCTAGATAAGTACATGAGGGACAAAGTAATAGAAGGATACGCTGATAGGGTGAGATGAAGTAGGGTGGGAGGAGGCTTGTGTGGAGCATAAAAACCGGCATAGACCAGTTGGGCCAAATGGCCTGCTTCTGTGCTGTAAATTTTATGTAATTCTATGTAGTGCTGCCTGGTCCTGTAGGTTGGTGGAATATAGTGAATGTTCACCACTTGTGCCATACGCTAACCCTGGCATGCCTTCTTTGTTCTTCTTTGTCGTTTTCTGTTGAATTTAGTGAGAGCAGAGCACTGGGAGCAACTTCCATCGCTTGTGATTGAATGGCACGAAAAAGAAATGAACACACATTTAAGCAATTCCTTGCCCAACAGGCAAGAACCTGGCTGGTCTTCAATGCCCATTTAGAATGGGTGAGATTAGCACACTGCACATGCACAGCAGAAGTTGAGGAATATCACAGGGTCTCCCTTTAACACTTGCGTTACATGTGATTTAAATGTATAATGAGGCTTTGCACATTCTCGTACAACAAACACAAAGTTAGCATGCAGGTTAAGCAAGCAATTAGGAAGGCTAATGGCATGTTGGCCTTTATTGCAAGGGGGTTAGAGTACAAGGTTAAGGAAGTCTTGCTACAATTGTACAGGTCTTTAGTGAGACCACACCTGGAGTACTATGTATAGTTTTGGTCTCCTTACCTAAGGAAGGATATACTTGCTGTAGAGGCGGTGCAACGAAGGTTCACTAGATTGATTCCTGGGATGAGAGGGTTGTCCTATGAAGAGAGATTGAGTAGAATGGGCACATACTCTCTGGAGGTTAGAAGAATGAGAGGTGATCTCATTGAAACATATAAGATCCTGAGGGGGTTTGACAGGGTAGGTGCTGAGAGGTTGTTTCCCCTGGCTGGAGAATCTAGAACTAGGGGGCATAGTCTCAGGATAAGGGGCCGGCCGTTTAAGACTGAGATTAAGAGGAATTTCTTCAGTCAGAGGGTTGTGAATCTTTGGAATTCTCTACCCCAGAGGGGTGTGGATGCTGAGTCGTTGGCTGAGATGGATAGATTTTTGGACTCTAGGGGAACCAAGGGATATGGGGATAGGGTGGGAAAGTGGAGTTGAGGTCAAAGATCAGCCATGATCTTATTGAATGGCGGAGCAGGCACCAGGGGCCGTATGGCCCACTCCTGCTTCTATTTCTTATGACCTTATGTTCATTCTGGTAATTGTGTCTTTGAAGTCAATAGAAATAAGGGGGGAGATGTAAAACAGGCTGCTGATTCACTATCACCCGTTTTACACTATCGCAAAAAGTCAAAATGACTCGCTCTCTTTAAGAGAGCGCAATACTGACACGCTTCTGAGTGAGGAAATTGTTGCAAAACAGAGTTGGAGGAGCAAATTCCCTAACTTGCAATTTTCTGGCTTCTGCTCACTCAATTCTCCCCAGCAAAAGTAGGAATTTCCAATAAACAATGTACTTTCAATAGAATGGATATATCTTATTTTAGTGTTTTAAATACAAATATACATCTTTTCCAATATATACTGGTCTTTTTATTGAGTGGTGCAGAATTGTATAATGTAAAATCCAAAGTACTTAGGAGCAGCTACGGAGGAAGTTACCATGGATACAACTAGCCCCTGCTGATGGTGTGAACATAAGAGTGCTGTTTGGTTTATTTTTAATTCTGTTTTTTTTTCTGGAATTTCCTGCTCTAACATTTTATAGCACATTAGAAGTGACTGAATCAATCTTTGGACTTGTGACACTTGGTTGGCTAACAAATTGGCTTTTGGAGCCAGTTTTCAGCCAATTAGAAGGCAATTTTTGTCCTTTTGTGACAGCCTGGAGACAGAGCAAGCTGGGTTTTTTTTAAGTTTCATTATTTTTGAGTCAAGGCTTTGTAGATCTCATGGAAAACAAGGTATTTTGTCTGTGAGGTCAGGCATATTCATGAGGGCGACTTCCAGCAAGGGCAAGCAGGTAGCTCGCAGTGTCTACCACCTGAACTTCATACGGGCAGCAAGGTGATGCCATCACTAGTGAATAGTATTGCAGTCATTGCAGCTTCCTCATTCTCAACAGTAGTCTAATATTAATGTTGCTAGCTGAGCTGTTGCTAGGTGCTGAGTATGGAGAATGCTTAACGCAACATGCTGTGCTTTGTGAAAGACCTTGGTGCCATTGAATCTTGGAATCTCGGCTTTAGAAGAACTTTGAGGAATAAAGAAAAGGGCAGCCAGTTACAATGCATCCACATGATAATACCTTCAAAGAGAAATAGGAATGTAAGACATTTTGTGCGCGATACAGCTACTTAGCAAGTGTAACCTCAGGGAAACAGGAAGATAGGAAGTATTGGAAAAATGTCAAAAAGAGGATACTTGGCTTAAGCTGCTGCCATGGAGACCTAGAGCGGCGGATTGGTGAGGATTGTCCCTTCCAGCCTCTAAGCTACTGGGGCGTGGGATACAGGCAAACATTTCACAGGGCTTCACTGAATTCATTTGTACCATTAGGTCTGCTTTCCCATAAGTCAGTGTCTATGAAGAGGCAGAACCCAGTACTAGTAGCTTAGCAGGAAATGGCAAAATGATGCTGCCCTCTCTCAGGCTCACAGCACATCTGGGATTTTCAGCCTAGTCCAATGTCTTAAACAGCCCGAGCAGCCTGGGCTGGGGTTTCTACCGTGTTCTGAAAACGATGAGGAAAATTGCACAGTTGATGATGTGGGCAGGAATCCAGCAAGAGATTCAGGTTATGGTGACCCCATGATTTCCCCATTGAAAGTCTGGGTTTAATCCTGTGCTATGTGGAGAATGCTGGAATGAAGAAGGAAAGATAAGTACAGCAGATGGAGAGCAGCGGGTAGTCGGAACAGTGAATGGTATTTTCACAAATGGTGTGGTGTAATTTTTATTTTCAGTACTGTAAAATATCAATGGTAAGGTACTGTCAAAATAAATAGACAGCCTAAAGGTTATTAATCAATCTGCTACATACCTAAAGACAGATAAATACTGGAACGGGAAGCAAAGCAATACATTTGGACAATATCTTGACTTGCAGACATTAAGGCATTTTACATTGTAACGTTGCAGTAAGTGCCTTGGCAGGAACACTGTAAACTTTGATACTGTGCGTCTTAACTTACTGTTAACAATTCATCTTAACTTACTGCCAACAGTATATTAAGAAAGCCAATCAGGTATTCATCTAAAGCTATTAGCCCCAACAAGTGAGAGTAAGCTACTCAACCACTGGCAGTGCTGTGCCAACTGGAATTTGGCTGTTCATTAGCTTGTGGCATGAAGCATAACTTTGTCACAGCTTCCCTGGTGAACTGTGGCCCCCACATATGTTGTTCTTCAGGAAACTCCAGGTAAGCCCACCTTTGCCCATATTTGTGGCTGTCAGGGTAAACACTAATGAACATAGTCCTATGCTGTAATCTAACCTGTTTGGCATCCCGCTGTTCCTCCTTCTGCATTTTTTCCTCCAAATCGTATAAATAAAATGGTATTTTCATAGGGACAGCTGTTATCCCAAGGAGTAGTTTGTTAGCAAAAAGTAGGTGCACCATAACAAACCCCTTCAACCACAGAGTCGGCCAAAAAGAAAAAGCAAAAGTACCAACAGCCTATTCAGACGCACACCAAATAACAATGTATTCAAAGGCACAGGCTAGTAACCCTGGACATCTAACATCTATGGGTGAAATTAAGAAGCCGTATAATACTGGTGTAAAGATCAGGAAATGGTATCAGCAACTAAATGAGGTCACATTTGCTGCATTACCATATTAAAATTAGGCTTCTACCTCTTTC